>NC_061113.1:145790105-146070557 GCF_002878395.1 Capsicum annuum
GTAAGTCATTTTTACTACAGTAGTTCGTCCTAACACCAATTTGATCACCCTATCCAACTAATGTAGACTTACATAGGGTGTAATTAGTATACTGAAGTATTTTAAATATATTTTACCCATTTATTCAATTGAATTTATTTATTAATTATATTTTTTGGTCATTTCAATCACACGGTCTATCATATACTACTTCATGGTAAATTATTCATCTTATTGGTTCTAATAATTGTATATATGTTCTTCTGGTTGATTATATACTTATGTAAAGGCATCATATGTGAAACTATGTGGTTAATTACTCACCTTATCAATTGATTTGATATGATTTATTGCTGAACATGTTATTACGCAGCAATTGATGGGTTAGGCTTTTCTGCCGCTCTCTTTCTTCGTGAATTTATTCATTGCTGAAATCTTACAATTTATTGTTGAACCCTTTCAGTCTACGATTTATTATTGAACCCTTTGACATGTGGTTTACCCCTTGTAATTTTCTATATATTCTTCTGGTTGATTGTGGACTAGCTGAAAGGTCTATATAACTATTTATATACAAACACAATTATAGAAAGTTAAATTTATTATATACATGTAGTGCAAATTTACCAAATGTGAAAGTTGAATGTCTATAATCAACCAAGATGGGTTGATTGTAGATATTATGTTGGCGTATGATCAGCTATTTATATAATTTATTTTTTTCTATTGTTGTCTATTATCGATGTTTTAACAACTTTAATGGTAATAAAGTACAAAGTTTTATTATTTTTCATGATAATAATACATTTTTTCATATGTAAAAGCACTACAAAAAAATATTAATGTATGTCTATTAATAATAGTTGCTGTTTGAAAATATGTAACACAATTTTAGTTTGATTGCATTTTTTTTCACTCATAAGGTGAGAACCAAGATCTATTTTAATAGTCAACATTTCAAGTTATATGTTGAACATATCCCAAACTATAAAAATGAATTTGTTTGTCATCTCATCCCAAATTATGACAAATTAATTATTTGTTTCATTGTTTATCTTGTCAACTATGCTCATCACACCAATTGTTTCTCGATAAAATTTAGCTCATCGCATCTCGTGGTTCAAGGACATCGATTAGTCTTGCCTTAGTTGGCTCCTGATCTTGAGCAAATGGATTGGGGACCTCATAACTACATATGCTCTTGCCTCATTTTGAGCATCATGTTCATCGGGGACATTATTCTTCTTTACCTCAGTTGGCTCCTCATCTTCACCAAAAACTTTATCAAGGACCACATTAGTGACATGCACGAATCTTTCCTTGTCTAAATCCTCATTTTGTGTTGTGACCCAATTTAGCGAGTCGTGACGACACCTACTTTAACTTACCAATAGGTAAGCCAAACTGTAACCCGAAATGACAAGTAATGAGCTAATTGGCAGAAGGTATAGTAAATGTCAAAATTAAGACAATAGGATTGTAAGCAATGTAAGCATACCAATATATATAAATATAAAGAAGGGAGGGAAAGAGAGAAAAAGAATATTCCATGACCTAGTAAGGTCGACACAAGAGCCACTAAATACAAAAGAATAAGAGTACTAATAGTATCCAATATATAGGTAGTCTCGATAGCTAAAGACTATCCAAAAAAAATAAATAGAAGGAGTATCAGCCTCAGCTCTGAAAGTTCACTTTATCTCCAAACCCTAAGAATAAGCTGGATAGAACGTCAGCGGCGACAACTAGTACTCGGATCTGCATCAGAAAAAGATGCAGAAGTGTAGTATAAGTGCCAAAACAATGGTTTCTCAGTAGGCATCATCGACCGACTGAGCTAAATTATAATAAAAACATAATAAGATTCGAGAATGTAGACTAAAGTCAAACATAAACGGACAAACCTGAAATAATACTTTGAGTGACAGATAATAAATAACGAGATGAAAAAAGTTAAAAGAATACAAGCTAACTGGGCCTCCATAAGCCCGAAAGGCACAAACAAGTCCGCATAAGTCCGATAGAGACAATCAAAGAGAGAGCCACTGACAATAATAACAACTATAAAGTAACCGATAACCGAAACCATATATATGAATCTCTTCTGTACCATAACCGTCAAACTCGAATAGGATCCTCAACATCATAAGTGAAAAATAAATGTCGAACTCAAATCAGACTCTAATATCATATATATCAGGCTCGTACTAGGAATTTAGTATAATAAGTGAATATTAAACACAAATTCAACTCGATCCTTAAAGACTCAACTCGATCTTTAAAGTAAGTACAAGGTAAGAAGTCTAGTCAAGAGTTGAAAATGTGTTTGGCTATGAAAGAAGGACTCCTAGGTTTACAAGGAGCTATTTAGGATACTTGACCTAAAATAAGGCCGACAGGACTAGTGATTAACTCCAAAAATCTATACTAAGAAAATTTCTATCCAAAACTAGTCTTAAGGCTTCCAAGTTCTGCTACAAGGTGTTAAGTTTGTCTAAATAAGTCCTAATAAAACATTCTAACTCAAGGAATAGAAGAATGCGTCAATTATACCTAAAACGACTAAATATTCCAAATTTCACTAAACATTCAACCAATCCATAAATTCCACTATCTAGCATAATGCTATACTAATACAATAATAAAGATCAATCTACGAGAAAGTAAGCCTAGCTTACTTGAACTCTGACGAAGCTCGAGAAGATATACTAAATCAAAGATTTTCCATTTTAAGAAGCCTCATCGTAATGAGACGCTATCAAAATAATGATCTAAACATTAATACGACAATAACAATATCCATATAGAATATAAATTCTTCAAATCTAAAATCAAGCTATAAATCCCACGTGGGGCCTACTTGCAAAATCATAACTTTCAAACCAACAAAATATCCCTCTAAGCTCAAGGACCATTTATCCTAAAAAATACGTGAAATCCAAGCACAAATATTCCCTTAAATTAGAACACAAAGTAATTAGATATTTGGGTTTAAATCGGAGAATTAATTATTAAAAAAATTTAGACGAGAAACTGATCCTAAAAAACTCTCTAACTCACCCCAAACACCTAATGACCAAATTCCACAATAGCCTCCTAGGGTTTTATAGACTTGGTACTTGAAATAAATAAGAGAAAATCAGGTTCCACAATAATGAATACCTCTACGGGTTCCTTATTCATCATTGTGGGGACCCCGCCGTGAACGCGATGTCTGACACTTACCCTTCGCAAATGTAAAAACGAGCCCACGATCCCAATAGTCAAAGAACTCGATCTTCGTGAATACGACCAAATTCATCATGATTGCGATAACTATTTACCCCGGCCTTTACAATTGCAGCCAAGGGCCTCGCAAATATGAAGTCCATTTTTGGCCTATACCAGCTGATTTGGCTAAGTGCCAAACTCTGATCGAATCCTCGAGATTCGTTTAAAATCTTGTGAACACAAATAAACTAAGCTACCCTACTAAATTTGATATTTTGAACTCAATGGCACCATCAAACTTTTCATTACGGGCTATTTTGATAAAATATGGCTCCCACATCCAATGACCATTTTAACCATAAATCTACCCAATAGCCTAAAACAGTTTAAAAGCCTTAAGATCCACACTAAAAGCCCCCTAACCTAAAATCAATGTTCCAAAATTATTAAAATCGGTATATAAGGCCATAACCTAAAGTTTAAGACTGATACCCAATTCTCAACAACAAAATCTTCAAAATAGGAAATTGGCTCTACGAACCAAATAAACTGTTTGATAACTGAACTGTCAGCTCCAGTAAGTCATAAGTGACTTGGGGAATCTATGGGAAAGCACTAAATGGTGAAATAGTGCTGAAAAATAGAAAATGAGCTGGCGGGTCATTACAATAGCCATTCTTAAAGGAATTTTATTTGCATAAGTATAGGATCAAGATGTACCTGAAGGCTTAAACAGGTGGGAATACTAGGCCCATATCTTACTCTTAATCTTTCAGGTAGCCTCGTTAACTGGATGGTGTCTCCACTGGACTTTAACAATTGGAATCTCTCTAGAGCGTAATCGCTTGACATTTCTAGCCAATATGAGAACTAGGTCCTACATAAAGGTCAATCTCTTATCCAACTGAATCGAGTTCCACTGCAGCATATTAGATCATCCGAGATATAATGCTGCAACATAAAGATATGGAAAACTGAATGAACAACTGGAAAATCTAGGGTCAAGACAAAATTATAAGCTACCTCTCCGACTATCTAAAGTATGTCAAATGGCCCAATATATCTGGGGCTAAGGTTGCCCCTCCCTCAAACCTCATAACGAGCTTCATAGGTGATACTCAAAGAAAAACCTGGTCACTAACTCCAAACTTTAAGGCATAAAGTCTATAATTAGCATAACTTTTCTGCCCACTCTGAACTGACCTCAGCCTATCCTAAATCACTCGAACACTATCAAACGACTCACAAAGTAACTCAGTACCACAGGGTCTAACCTTAAAGGTCTTAAACTAACCTACTGGAGATCAGTAATTCCTACCATATAATGCCTCTAATGGTTTTATCTTAATACTCGAGTGGTAGCTATTATTATAAGCAAGCTTTGCTAAGGCTAAGTGCTGCTCCCACTAGCCTCCAAAGTCCATAATACATGAGCAGAGCATATCCTCAAGAATTTTAATAGTTTACTCCAATTGTCCATTGGTCTGAGGGTGAAAAATGATATTGAGGTCAGCCTGAGTACCCAACTTTTCCTAATAAGTCCTCCAGAAGGTAGAAGTGAACACCAAGCTTTTGTCTAAAATAATAGATATGGGTAATCTATGCAGGCAAACTATCTCATGAACATAGATACGAGCACATCTTTAAGCATTAAAAGACATTTGAATAAGAAGAAAATAGGCTAATTTGGTCAACCGATCTAAAATGACCCAAATGCCATTGGAACCACGGGAAGTGCGAGGCAAACCACTAAAAAAATCCATAGTGATGTGCTCCTACTTTCTTTTGGGAATAGGTAATCTTTGAATTAGGCCACCACGTCTCTAATGCTCGACCTTCACTTACTGACAACATAGGCAACGAGCTACAAAGTCTACTACATCTCTCTTCATGCCACTCTACCAGTAATATTCCCTAAAATACTTATACATCTTAGCTATACCAGGGTGAATAGAATATCTGGAGATATGAGCCTCTTTCAGTATCAACTAAATTGTCTCCAACCCCTAAAACACAAATGCAACCATCTCAAAACATAATCTAAGTACAAGGTATCCCTCCTGGACTCACTCTTCAGAACCTAATCACGGATGCCACAATGTATACTATCCTCAAAGTGGTGACTTTAAATTTGCTCAAGTAGGTAGACCTAACCTCAACACTAGAATGATTCTCTTAGAGTCTGAAATGTCAAGCCAAACCACCAAGTTAGCTATGAACTAAACATCCCAAGTCAATGGCTGCTCCAAAATTGAAATAAAGGCTAAGCTACCCATACTTATTGCCTACCAACTTATGCCATCCACTACTATTTCCTAGCTTGAATGGTATAAAATAGAGATGTCATAGTTCTTCAGCAATTCAATCCACCTGCGCTGTCTCAGATTAAGCTCCCACTAATTTATAATATACTGAAGACTATGATGTCCAGAAGAGATCTCACAACAAACATAATACAAGTAGTACCTCTAAATCTTGAGTGCAAATACTAACGCCCTTAACTCAAAATCATAAGTGGGGAAGTTGCACTCGTGGACCTTTAGTTGACTCAATGCATAAGCAATAACTTGACCTTGCTGCACTGGAACACAACCTAAACTAACACTATAAGCTTCACAATATATGAGAACTCTCTCACCCACAATAGAAAGAGTCAAAATAAGAGCTAAAGTGATCACTTCCTTAAGATTCAAAAAACTCAACTCACATTTATTGGACATTTAAAATGGAACCTCCTTTTTAGTAAACCTAGTCATCGACACTACAATATTTGGAAAACCCTTAATAAACTACTTGTAGTAACCAGCCAAATCAATAAAGCTACGAACCTCTATTGCATGTGTAGGTCTAGACCAATTATTAATATACTCAATCTTTTTTGGATCCAACATAATCCTATACTTACACACCATATGTCCTAGGAATATGACAGAGTTACCAAAACTCACAATTGAGAATTTGGCATAAAGCCTTTGATCTCTCAAATTTTGGAGCACAATCCTCAAATGTATCTCATGCTCATACCTAATCCTAAAATTCATAAAGATATCATTATGAAAATGATCATAAATGAGTCCAAATAGGGCCTGAACACTCGGTTCATCAAGTCTATAAATGAGACTAGGGAATTGGTTAATGTGTTGTAGAATTACGACAATTAAGATTCTTAAAACAAGAAACTCTTACAAATTTGAAGGTATTTTATCTAGATATGATGTATATGTTGAGTTTGCAGAAAAATAGGGTTGAAAGTAAATGGAATAGAAAAAGTAAGAAAAAAGCATAAAGTATTAGAAGACTATCTAGACAATGAGTCATTGGGTGACGCTGCGACTCACTGCCCAACTCGTTGCTAGAGGCATTGCCACTGCCAACCTATGTAGTCCTATTTTGTTTAGGAAAAGTTTAATGTGTCTATAGATACTCTTTTGATGTTTTATTGTTAGGTTATGAACTCTATATACTTTTTACATTATTTTGAGTTCTGAGATACATTATTGATCTTAGAATTATTGTTCTTTGTTTATAGGGTATACATTTGATTTGATATTTTAGGTTTTCATATTATTCTTTGCAAGTTCAACATTATGCTTTTATTTATGAAATCTGGCTTTGTTCTTTTGACCAAGAGTAGCTATATCCTATAACTAGGGTTGTGGGAACCATAATAAATTAGCAAAGCAGGTTAAGTGTAAAGTCATTCTAGATTGGTGTATGTATTGATATTTCCTTCTTTTTGATTTCTTTCTTAATGGGTGCACACATTAGGAACTTGCTTGTATTCGATACTTTCTTGAAAGAAAGGAAGAGATTAGGAAAATAAGATACTAATAGTAATTTTAAGCTACCAACCTTTATCTAATTAACTTTAGCCGTAACTAGGATAGTTACTCTGAAATTGTCAAATAAGGATTAGTAATGCAATGTAAGTAATGAGATGCTCTAAGACCGAGAGGAGATGAGTGAAACTCACCCATCCTAAGGTTGAGAGATATTTAGGTGATACATAACTTGTTAGATTTTGCATGCAACACATAGGGATAGTTTGACAAGAACAAACAGTCTATGGAGTTATGAAGTCATAGGGAACACAATCCTAGTGCTCGTATCAAATTGATCACAAACCTAATTACCCAAAAATTGTTACTATTACTCTTTTTGTTACAAAACCTATTTTTTTATTTATGCAATTTACAATTACATCAGCAAGATCTTAATAAATTTTTGGCCTATTCCTCGTTGGTTTGAACCCAACCTGGTTGGGTTCTATATTTAATTCAGTGAATGCTTTATACTCATTATGAGGTATAATTTAGGTGATAATAAATTTTGTCACCATTACTGGGGAATACAATTATGAACTGATTGATCGAGTTTGTTGAAGTTGTCAATTTTATTTGTTGATTTTGATTTTTTACTATTTCTAGGGCATACACCGATGTATGCCAGTACTCGAAGTCAAGGCAATACCCTGATTCCATTTGCTACTAAGCTTTAACAAGCTTTAAGACAGAATAATAGAATATAGAGAGAAGAAGATTATGATCAAAGAGGCTTGCTCAAAGGGATTTATGATAACCCAACAACATTGAGTTGGCCACCTTAGTATGGTGTTCATAAAACTACAGATCAAGTCAATGCTCCTTTATTATCCAAAGAATATATTAGGCAAATAGCTACCCGATGAGCAGCTATGGAAAAACATGCTCGACAGGAGGAGGAAGAAAGTTGAGTCGCACTTGATTGAGATAGAATTAGAAGAAACAAAGGTCAACAACTTATTTAGTAGTACTGGCTAGTGTATGATGATCTAGAAAAAGATTTTTGGTATGTTGAGCCAGTTAAAACAGGTGCAATAATTCCTCCAGAATTACTATAAGGGACCAAATTCAATATTATGAGTGAGATGATCCAATTGCTGAACTTGAAGGGTGTTTGCTGGTTTGTTTATTGATGATGCAAACATGCACATTACAAACTTTATGGGATTTTTACTTCGTACAATCTGACTGGGGTAAGTCAGGAAGCTATACGATTAAGATTGTTCCCATTCTCTCTGATAGAAAAAGCAACTTTATGGTTAAGAGAGTTGCCTCATGTCTCTATTACCACTTGGAATATGTTGAGGACACAATTCTTGGTACTAATTTTTCTCGCCTTCTAGAATGTTGTAGCGAAAGGATGAGATCTATAATTTTAGGCAACTACATTTAGAGGCATTGTATGAGACATGGTTGAGGTTTAAGAAGAAGCTGCCAAATATTCAAAATCATAGAATCACAAGAAAAAACTTGCTTGAGATATTCTATAGAGCCTTGAATGCTGATACTAAGGCTATGGCTGATACTATTATAGAAGGAGAATTTATAAGTCTTTTTTGGGAGCATGCTATGGAAATCTTAGACTAGATCACTAAAACCAACTATTTATGCATACTAGGGAGACAAATAGGTCAATAGGTACTTATGCTATTAGTGCTTTTAGTTAGCAAAGATCATTAGATGAGTTAGTAGATCAAGAGATATCACAACTGAGAACTGAGATTGGTCTGCTTATAAAGTAATTTACAACTATTGGAGTATAAAAAGTAAATGTAGTGGGTTCATGAGGTAAGGCTTCTAGACATGCTGAGTCAGATTCTGAAGAAGAAGCAAAGTATTTGGATAAAGAGATAAGGGGTTTCTAAGGTAAGGAAAAAGGGTCTAATAAAGATTTTTGGAACTTGAGGCAAGGGAATCAAGGTCAAAACTACTACAGAGACAACTACAAGAACATGAGTAGAGAGTGTAATGGTTAAGAGAAAAGTTGACACAATGAAAAGAGTGGCCTTTATATTCCTTTAGGGAATCGTGATGTTGTGTCTAGAAGTTCAATAATGGAAGCGTTAATTCCAAAGCTTGTGAAAAGTTCAGAGAGACAAGAGAGTTTTCTTAAGAAAATTAAGGCAGATATTTCTGGGTTATGTCAGAAGATAGAGTCACATGCAACTGCCATTAATCAGTTTGAGAAGCAATTTAGGTAGATGTCTGCCATATTGAATCAACATAAACTAGGCACTCTTCTTAGAAACACTATCTAGAATCTAAAAAACAATAATCACTGCCTAGATATTACCACTTAGAGTGGTAAGACCACTATTGATACACCTATTCTTATGATTGATGATATATAAAATGACCCTATGAAGACTAATGATATAGACAAAGATAAAAAAGAGAAGTTGGTGACTAATAGTGAGGCATATCAGAAACTGACAGGCGCAAAAAAAAAGATATGACAATGATAAAGAAAAGGGTAAAGAGGTCACACCAGTATTGAAGCCTATTTCGTGACCTCTGTCACATTTTCAATAAATGTTGCAAAAGAAAATTAAAGAAGAAAGTATCAAAAATTTCTGTCGATATTGTAAGAGTTGACTATTAACATCCCTCTTGTGAAAGATTCAGAGAATATGCCCTGTTATGTAAAATTAATGAAGGATTTGATGACTTAGAAGCAGATGGTAAGTTTTGAGCCCGCTGATAATATGCACCACAATAGTGGCATTGCCACTCGATCTTTAGTAAAAAAAAAGGCCTAAGAGATTTCTTTGGGTCTTTTAACTTTACACGTACTTTATATGACCTACGAGCTAGCATTAATTTGATAATAATAGCCATATATAAGCGATTATGGTTGTGGTTTCCTAAGACAACCTCTGTGAGACTACTGATGGTTGATCACATAGTGAAGAAATTGGTTGGTATATTGTGTGTGTTTTGGTAAGGGTGGATTCTTTTATATTCCTAACTGATTTTTGGATTCTTGATTGTGAGGTTTATTTTAACATCCCTATTATCTTGTATGGGCCTTTCCTAGCTATGGGTAGTATATTGGTTGACATGGAGATAGGACAGATAAAATTCACACTGAATGATGAACAGACCACATTCAACATTTGTCAAGCGATTAAGAAACCAAAGCATATACAGGTGATATTTATGATAGACATGGTAGATAAAAATACATTGGTTACACCCACTGAAGAGAGTCCTAGTGTGAATTCACTCACAGTTATGATCATGAGTTTTAATAGCAATAATAATGATGGGCATGATAAGATGGTGAGTGCACTTATGGGCAGAGGTTCATATTCTTATGTACCAAAGAAGTTGGACCTTGATCTAAAAAATAGAGCAACCCCTCCAGTAAGACCATATATTGAGGAGCCACTGGTTTTAGAATTAAAAGCCTTCTATTCTTATTTACGTTATGCGTTATTGGGGGATAATAATACCTTGCTGATTATTATTGAAGATGACTTGTTAGAATGGCATGTTGAGGCTTTGATATCAATTTTGAAAAGGTTTTAAAAGGGATATTGGTTGGACTATTGCTTACATCATCAAAATTCTACCTAAAATTTACACCCACAAGATTCATCTTGAACTGGAATATATGCCTAGCATTGAGCATCAATGTTGATTCAATCCATCTATGCAAAAGGAGGTAAAGAAGGAAATTAGTAAGTGGTTAGATGCAGGCATAGTTTATTTGATTGTTGACATCAATTGGGAGAGCACACTTTAGTGTTTGCAAAAGAAGGGTGGGATCAATATGGTCCCCAATAAGAAAAATGAGTTAGTTCTTATGAGACCAGTCATAGGACAACTAGTTTGCATAGATTATCAGAAGTCAAATACTAAAGACCACTTTTCTATGCTATTCATGGACCAGATATTAGACCATCTTGCGGGTAGAGGATGGTATTATTTTCTTGATGGTTATTCGGGGTATAATCAGATTTCTATTGCTCCCGAGGACCAAGAGAAAACCACTTTCACTTGTCTATATGGTATGTTTGCATTTAAAAAGATGCCCTTCGATATTTATAATGCTTTTGAAACCTTTCAATATTGCATGATGTCCATATTTTTTGATATGGTGGAGGATACTATCGAGGTCTTCATGGATGATTTCTCAGTTGTGGTGATTTATTTGATGATTGCTTGGTACACTTGTCCAACACCTTACAAAGGTATGAAGAGTGCAATTTAATTCTAAACTGGGAGAAGTGCAACTTCATGGTTAAAAAAGGGATAGTGCTTAGGCACAAAATTTTTAAGAAGGGGATAGAGGTCAAAAAGATTAAAATTGAGGTGACGAAAAAATTCCCCCCACCAATTTCTATGAAGGGAATTCATAGTTTCTTGGCTCATGTAGTTTTTTGTAGGCAATTCATTAAGGACTTCTCTGAAATTGCAAATTCATTATGAAAACTATAAAAAAAAGCGCTGAGGTTTGTGTTTAATGATGCTTGCCTCAAGGATTTAGAGTACATGAAAGAGAGGTTGATTTTGGTTCCTATCATAGTGTCCCCTTTTGGAACTTACCATTCAAAGTGATGTGTGACACGATAGGTATAGCCCCAGGATCAGTTCTAGGACAAGCACAAGAAAATATACATTATCCAATTACATGCCAGCAAAGCACTAAACCCTACTGTTCGCAATTAATTTTCGTAGACCTGAAAATTAACTGTAATCAAAGATAAAATAAACAAAGAGAATTATTTTATTTAAATGAATCTTGTGAGTACAATTCTATTGTTCTCTTAATTCTTCTTTCCTATGTTTTTTTCGTGATTCGAGGGCCTTCCATGATGTGTTTCTCCAATTCTTCTCTCCTAACCTTTTCATGATATGAGGACCTTTTGTAGCATATTACTTAAGCTTTTGGATGATTTGAACCTCTTAGGAATGCATTTGGATCTCTAAGAATTGTCGGACAACACTTTCTCTTATTGAGTTGATGTTCGGGCAGAACTACTTTAGTCAATTCTATGAAGAGCTGTGTAGTCAATGCAGAAGCTTTCTCCAATGCTTGAGGAATGCCCCCTTAGAAAAATATGTAACCCTCCTATTTATAGTTGTAGAGGGTAGGTAGTCTATGTGTAAATAACCTTTTCTTCTTCATTCTGATTGGTCCATTTAGTTATCAAGCTTATCACAGATGTTGTGTGATAAGGTTGCTTGTGATTGGCCATAATTATGTCATTTGGGACACTTGGCATTGTTTTATTGGCTGTTGAACTTGACTTGGATTTCCATATTATTTGAATGGGTTGCCTCGTCTTGTTGGTCTTTAATTTAACTGGGATGCCACATCACTTAACACATGGCATGAGTCTGGGATTTAAGGTGAGATGGACCTTGATGAGGAATAAAATGGGTTTATAATTTACTGCCCAAAATAATTTTAGACCCAAGAAAATATGGATCAAATTTAAATTTTATATGAATTTGATCCAAAAAATTTACGTGTCTACAGATGCCCTCTACTTCAAGGCTCGTTGAGGTGTTTGATTTTTCAGACCTTTTAGAGATGAGATTTGAAGTTTTTGTGGAGATTTTTTTGTGTGTGCACATAATTTAATCCTCGCAAAAGATTCAAATTTGACGAGAATAAAATATAGATGAACTCTTTAATTGTGTCTCAATTTCCTCATTGACGTGTTAAAGGCAACCAATTAATACACGCTTAAGGCTCCTTTTTTTTAGCAAGACTCGAGCATTTTTTCAATACCCAACTCCTCAAAGTCATGATAATCTAGGTACAATAATGTAAATCTCTTGATTAGGAGTGTAAATTCTGTTTAAAATAAAATATATCCAAATCATGTAGGATTTGGGCATTAGTCTTATATCAAATTTTGATAGGACAAAATAATGACGTTATCCCACTTCAAAAAGGATTAGGAATTTGACTTATTTTGGACACTTGGCTGTCCAGTTCTTCTTGAAGACAACTTTTTCAGAAGATTTCATTTCAAAATCAAACTGGAACCCTTTAGAGTCTATAAAAGGACATCACCGCCCCATTAAGTTATTGTAATTCAGCTTAAGCCGCAATACAACTCACATTTTTCTCATTTTTTCTCTCTTTCACAATTGAGTTTTCAGGTAGCTTGGAGCGTTTGTGGAAAAAAATTCATAACGCATCGTGGGAGGGTCTAATCATGAAAAACTTGTAATTTTGGAATGTAGACTCGTGAGACTACGTTCTACATGTAAATCATGCTCATATTCTCTCCAGATCTGCTCAGGTATCCTTCCAAAATAAGAGTTTGAGATCTATTTCATCACTTTTTGTTTGTTTTGTGCAGCCTTACAAAAATTCTCATATCTTGACTTAGAAACGTCAACATTAGCAGCTGATTTTTACGTTGGAAACTAGACTTGTAGAGCTATATCGCATCTGGGAGTAACAATCAGGTTACACCCGAATCATCCCAAATATTGCCTAAAAACTTGTCTTCTAATCTTGGTTTGTTAGTTTTATCAGCTTTGTGTAGCATTACGATATAATTCATATCTCAACGTAGGAGCATCAGAATCTGATGCGGTTTTTTTGCATTGGAAAGTAGATTCACAGAGCTATATTTCACACTAAAATCACAATCTGAATAATTCCAGTTATTGCTTAAAAAATTCTTTTAATCTTAGTTTTCAAGTTTTATCAGCATTACACAGCGTCTCAACAAATTTCGTATCTTGACATATGAGTATAGAAATCAGAAGTGTTTTTTATGTTGAAAAGTAGACTCGCAGATATCCCTCTTACTTGAAAACCACTATTAGATAAATTCCATATTTTCTTAGGTACGTTTCCTGAAGTTGCATCCTAAATCTTGTGATACTCCATTTCTCATCAGATTTGGATACTTCATGAATTTCATCTTCTACTTCAAGTTTATGGGCCGCATCACTTCTGCAATATCTTTAAGGACATACTTGAAGAATATTCAAAGTACTAAAAGTCTTTTCCTTGTCGAAAAGACTTTATTTCTATAATGAAGAATCCTTTTGCTTTAAGGCGACATCTTCAAAGGATGCCAAATATGCATTCAAGCTTTATAGTTTTATTTCTTTTGCTATTTTATTTTCTATTTCCTAACTTGCCTTTAACATTTATTTTCTTTTAAACTTTTAGAGTCATGAAGGACACCAATGGTCTATGAGGTATACTATCTAAAAGCTTTTCAATAGCTTTATGTTTCTAGAACAATCTCAACCACACCAAGCTAAAATCAATATTGACTGTCAAATGAAAAGTCACTTGCCCTGACACCCTTATTTTCCTCATGCCAAATTAAAGAACCATAGTAGAACTAACAACTTCTAATAGATGGCACCACTATTTGCCAGTCAAGCTGAAGGGTAGGATCTTAACTTTTTCTTTTTTTGCAGGCTTCCGAAAGAGTATGAATAACTTAGAAGATGCATTAGATGTCATAATACTTACTTAGAACCACTTTTCTCTTCTTTGTAATTTTAGAGAGAGTCTGTTTGAAGAACCGATCTTCCTAGTGATCTTGGCGCGCAGGTTCATATAACATCTCTCTGTAAAGTAATTCGGATTTTTTGTCAACCTCTTCTAAGAACTTGGTAAGGAATTGCATTAAGAATCCTTCCTACTAAAGCATATTCATGGAATAGCCAAAGTCCTTCATTTTTGGAGTTTTCTTTTGCTTTCTATGTTTAAATTATTATCTGTACATGTTCTTTGGATAATTTGTGCCACAGACACAAACTTATCACTAAAATAAAGCTTCGTATTATTGGAATTTGATCCAAGAAGCTTAGTACATTTGATCATGTTTCTATTTTATTTTCTTTCTTGTTGTGTTATAGGTTTATGAGGAAACATAGATGATCTCGATATAAAAAAGATGCTCCAAAAACGTCTATATGATTGATGTTGATCCTTTAGTGTGTAACTTCCTTACTACTTGGCAAAAAAGAGACATGGAGCTATGAGATTTCATCTTAAGAAAGCATGGTAGCCCATCTCATGATCCTTGTGACTTGGGGAGAAAGGCTCTTGGAACTACCGAATTCAATCCTTTCAAGAGAAAACATGTGGCACAACTCATTCTTTTGATTTTTGAAGATCATATTCCAACATGTGAATCTAATCCTTGTGGCTATGCAAGAAAGGAGTTTTGAGTTTTTGTGTTCCATCCTAAGTGGGCAAGTACAATGTACATCTCATCCTTGAGGATTGGTGACAAAAAGCTTCTAGTCACAACATTTTCTTTTTTTTTTTTTATATTTTTTAACTTATATGACTGAACTTAGGGTAAAAAGATACTCTAAGCTACCTACGTAGCTTGGATAAGAGGATCAAGTCATAGTTTAGGATGATGATTTAATTTTTTTTGTCATTTTTTTCTTTTTTTTTAATTTCTTTTTGTTATTTCTTTTTTTTCCCTTTTTTGGAAAGCCATTCACAGTTTAGACTCATGTGGCCCAGGAGTGGTTTGACATGTAGTTTTAAGCTCGTGTGTCCAGGATTATTCTGGGAAAAATTCTTGTAATGTAACTTTCTTCCTAATCCTTTGTAATAAAGTATTGTTGCACTTCAGTTTGTTATTTATTGCTCCCATTGGTTGAAGCAAATTTTTACTTGATCTTGTGTCGACTTTTGAAAGTTGGAGTTTAGAAGTCATTTGACATTTTTTTTGTGGGCGATCAATGTCCAAGTGTCACCCTTCTTGCTATTGGAGAAGTCATTTGACATGGACTTGCTTGTTGTTTTCTTAGGGCAGGAACCTCAATTAGGTGCAAGCTCCAAAATTGTAGCATGATGATTCCTTCACCTTTTGGTGATGTCACAGAGCACATGGGTTGTAAAATTTTTGAAATTGAATATTTTTTATGGTCCAGTTCGACGCTAACATGATTTTCATCAATTATATCGCCATTATCAATGATGGTTTTTCTCTCTCATATTAACGCTATGATTTTTTTCTTTAGGATGAAGTATTTTGCGGCGTGATAACTAACAATGTGGTGAAATTTGCAGTACTTAGGATTGTCGACTATGATAGATTATTTAGGTAACTTTGACTTAGGGAGTTCAATGACTTCTTTTACTAGAACTCGTCATGTATTGTAAGCATGTCAGAGTCAGGGAAAGGATAAACCTTTGCTTGTAACTCCTTCAAAGTTGGTTGATTTTTCACTTTTCGTATTTGTTGCTTTGGAAATTTCTCTTTTAATTCTTTTCTCTTGGAATCCTTTATAAAACTCATAGTTGTCTCTATAGATTCTCCAATTTGATTTTCTGATGAGTTCTTAAATTTCATGACATATTTTCCTAGGATCAAAGATGGGTGACACTATTCTACGACTTACAATGTTTCGCTCTATGTTATGAGGGTGTGTAGCTAATTTTTCAAAAATTTGAGGTTTAATTACTTGGAGGATATACACAAGGCCCCAATGCATCCCTTGAATGCAAACTTCAACCACTGAAGTTTCAAAAAGTTGATCTTTGAAATCTAAGCTCAATGTTTGCCAATAATTTATGTAGTCCACTACAATCTCATCTTTACTTTGTCTTATGTTCGTCAACTGTATCATGCTGACCATACGATGGGTATTGTAGAAATAATTTAGGAATTGACTTTCTAGTTGCTCCTAATAATTAATTAATTCAGACACCAAGTCTGTGTACCAATCAATGGCGTTGCCTTTCAAAGAAAGGACAAACTGCTTGACAAGAAAGTCACCATGTGTACTAGCACTAGTACAAGTCTCAATGAAATAAGCGATGTGTTGCCTTGATTTCTCTTTCCATCAAATTATTTAAACTTTAGTGGTTGATATACAATTGACATTAATAAGCCCTCGATTCGCCTAGAATACGACTTTGAATATCCTATGAAACTTTGTGATGGACCACCGTATTATGCCTTGATGGTATTTTCAATCATATCTTATCGTTGTTGAATTGTAGTGGACACTGAAGCGGATCATTCAGCTCATTGATTGTCACTTGACTTGATGATAGATTCACCATTAATTTTTTCTTGCAGTGTTAGATTGAAATTTGACTCTCCAGGAATGTAGAGATCTAACTTACTCATAATTATGGTGATTTGAAGATATTTTTCATGAAGAAATTTCTTCAAGGCTTCAATGGTTAACTCCATTATTGCAAACTTCTCATCCATGCTAACTGCATCAACCACGAAGATGTTGACTTTCATTGAAGTTAGAGAATTCATTAAGTCCTTAGATTCTCCAAAGTTGAAGATAGTTTCAGATAGTTCGTTTGATAACATTAATGCAAGGTTGCCCCCGGGAGTTGTAGTTACAGTCAAAATTTAAGATTTTCTCCTTTTTGACATCTCCAAAAAGGTAAAGTATTGAGATCTATCCAAAGCACAAGCATTAAGATTGCATTGATTGATGGAGCCGACAAGTTTGATCTCAGTAGATGTGGCAGTAGTAGACTTCTTGCATGAAATGTCATTGTCTTTTTGGAAATCCATTACAATAGTTGAATTTGTGGTTTTCCAATTTGTGGAAAAAAGTGATGAAGAGCAGAACTGGTCCCACTAGCATGCCAAAATTTGTTCGCAATAAATTTTCGTAGTGCTGAAAATTAACTACAAGCAAATATAAAATAAACAAAAAGAATAATTTTATTCAAATAAATAGTGTGACTACAATTGTTTTGTTCTCTTGATTCTTCTCTCCTAAGCTTTTTCTGTGATTCGAGGGCCTTCCATGGAATATTTCTCAAATTCTTCTCTTAAGATTATCTGTGATTCGAGGACATTTTGTACCATAATTCTCTAACTTTTGAATAATTTGAGCCTCCTAGAAATACATTTGGATCTCCCAGAATTGTCAAACAACACTTCATCTTATCGAGTTGATCTTTGGGCAGAAATACGTTAGTCAATTCTTTAAAGAGCTATGTAGTCAATGCAAAGGCTTTCTCCAATTCTTACAGAATGTCCCCTTAAAAAATTATGTAACCCTCCTATTTATAGTTGTAGAGGGTAGGCAGTCCAAGTGTAAATTACCTCTTCTGTCTTATTTGGATTGATCCATTCAGTTTTCAAGCTTATCTCAAATATTGTGTGATAAGGTTGATTATGATTGGCCACTAATATGTCATTTGGGACAATTGGCGATGTTTCATTGATTGCTGAACTTGACTTACCATATTTTTTGTAAGGGTGGCCTCGTCTTATTGGTCTTTAATTTGACTGGGATGCTATGTCACTTGACACATGACATGAGTTTGGACTTCAAGGTGAGATGGACCTTGATGTGGAATAAAATGAGCTTATTATTTACGACCCAAAATAATTTTAGACCCAAGAAAGATGGATCAAATTCAAATTTATATGAATTTGATCTAAGATATTTTATGTGTCTACACCTGCACAAAAAAATTACACGGTGACTGAACATGAATTTCTTGTAGTGGTGTTTGCAGTTGAAAATTTTTCATCTTACTTGATTGGTATTAAATTCATTGTATGCACTGATCACGTTCTTTTAGATACCTTATGGTGAAGAAAGATTGTAAGCCAAGGTTAACTGGATGGGAACTATTTCTACAAGAATTTGATTTTGAGATAAGGATTGAAAGGGCACAAAAAATCAAGTTGCAGATCATCTATCCCTCCTATAGGAGGAAACAATGCTTAAAATAGGGGATGAGATTGAGATTAATGATACTTTTCCAGATGAGCATATCTTGGCAACATCATAAGACTTAATCCCTTGGTTTGCAGACTTTACCAATAATTTGGCAAGTGACCTCATCCCATAAGATATTTTGTTTTATCAATAAAAGTGATTTATGTATGAGGTACGAAGTTCTTTTGGGATGGGTCACACTTATTTTGGGTGTGTACTGATGGTGTGATTCAGAGGTGTATTCTTGAGGTTCAGATCATGAGTATTTTTTAGGCCTGTCATTCATCTCAAGTTGGGGTCATCATGGAGGTACTCGCACTACCCATAAAATTTTGCATTATGGTTACTATTAGCTGACTATCTATAAGGATAAACATGATTATGCCAGGGTCTATGACCAATGCCTAATGCAGGGAAATATCACACAGAAGCATGAACTCCTTATGACGCCCATCCTTGAGCTTAAGTTGTTTCATGTATGGGATATCAGTTTTATGGGCCCATGTATGAGTTTACATGGGATGAAATATATTTTGGTAGTCTTCCACTATGTGTCTAAGTGGGTGGAAGCCATTTTATTTCCAAACAATAAGGTAAGAGTGTCACAATATTTTTGAAGAAGAATATTCTTGCTAGATTTGGAACTCCACGAGCTATCTGTCATTAGTGATGGTGGTTCTTATTTTTGCAATCGTTTGTTCAAAGCCTTACTTGTGAAATATAGTGTGAAGAATAAGGTGGGAACAACTTACCATCCACAGACAAGTGAGCTAGTCGAGGTTTCCTACTAGGAGATAAAGTCTATTTTGGTGAAGACTGTGAATACCAATAGGACTGATTGGTCGATAAAGTTAGACGATGCACTATGGGCCTACCAGACAACTCACAAGACCCTTATTTGTGCATTTACTTATCATCTTGTGTATGGAAAGGCATGCCACTTGCCATTTAAACTTTAGCATAAGGCACTATAGGCGTTGAAAAAGCTGAATTTTGATTGGAGTAATTCTACACATCTGAGATTGAAGAAGATGAATGATATGGACGAGTTTCACCTCCATGCATATCAGAGTTTAGCCTTATACAAGGAAAACCCATTAGGTTATTATCCTTATTTTTTCTTATTTTCACAATTAGAGCTTTTCTACAGCTGCCCCAAGTCATTTATGACTTGCTGGGACTGACAGTTCAGTTATCGGGCAGTCCATTTAGTTTTTAGAGCCAATTCTCTATTTTGAAGTCTTTATTGGTTCCAAATGGATACCGAGCAAAAACTTTATTCTAATGATCTTGTATGTCAATTCTGACTATTCCAGCAGCTATAAAATGTCGATTTAGGCTAGGCAGACTCTTTGTTCAGATCCTGAGGTACCCAAGCTCATTCTGACCTATTGGTCAGGGAGTTAAGAAAACAGAAAATGGGTGTGGGACCCATTTTTACTCAAAACAACTTTAGATGGAAATTTTAACTGAGCCATTAAGTTTGAATGTTAAATTTGATAGGGTAGCATAGTCTATTTGCATATACGAGATTCTGGATGAATTCTGAGGGAATTGCATATCTGGTTCAATCGACAATAGTGATGGATCAAAGTGACGTGATCTTGGTGTACTAGTTTACAATTGCGACTCGCTTAGAGGCACTATTTATGGTTATCACAAGTCTCGTGCCATGATAACGACTCTCGAGCACCTGGAAAGGGTATAAATATCCCATTTTCAGGTCGTTCTTGGACATTCCTCATCTATTCTCAAGATACAATAACCATAAAAGGTGAGATAGTTTGGGATTGAATCTTGTGGGTGATTTGGGAAGCTTGGTTAACGATTATTTCTTGATTCTCCTTCGGAATTTAGGTAAGATTCCTTTAATTTCATAGTTGATTTTTTCTTTGTCCAAAATCCCTAGAACTTAGGGGCTTGGTTTTAAACCTAATGTAGCTTGAATTTCACCCATTTTTAGGGTAATTACTCCTCGATCATGAGAGAATGTTGGGTTGGCCTCAGAAATGTGATTTTTGTAAATAGGACGCACATGGGATTTTGGTGTGATTTTTGGAGCCAAAATATAATAGTGAAATATGGGTATCATTATTCTTGTATTGATAATTATAATGTGATTTTGATAGCATGACATCTTGCAGAAGCATCTTAGAGGGGAACATCGGTGATTTAGTGGATTATTCAAGGTTTCGTTGGCGTCCAGGTAGGTTAGGTTTTCCCCCCTTCATTGATTGAGCTATGCCATAGTATGTTTATGATATTGTGTTAGATTTGGGATAGGTTTTAGGTGTTGGTATGATGAATTGAGACACTTGGGTTAGTTGACTCATGAAGCCTATTCGAAAACCATAAGTTAGGTATAGTCAATCTAGTTGCTCATTTGTTAGGTAATATTTCTATCTTAGGGATAATTAAGGCTTATTTAACATCTAAAAGTGCATTTAGATCCCTTAGCCTAGTCCATGGTAGAATTTTTCTTAGAATGTATTTTGGGGGATTAGAAGTGGGCACACCAACCTACCTTATAGCAAGATTGGTGCTGGTTCTTGAAAGCCTTTATATGCTTGTTATACGCCTAGCGAATGCTTAGTAGGGTAATATTAAGGAGATTAGCACTTGGTGGCTATGTGGGTTTGATATGGAGACATAATGCTTATTCTTATTATATTGGTTACAGTATTGATTATTTATTTATATATATATTGATTATATACCCGGTTTGAGTCTAAAAGATGATGATCAATTGATTATACACCTGATTTGAGTCTGGAGAATGTTCATGGTATTGATTATATACTCGATTTGAGTTCAAACAATGATAATGACTTTGATGATGTATTTACCTATTCAAGTACGACTATTGATTATATTCACCGGTTCGAGTTTGGATATACATTACACTATGATGATATACTTACTATGATATGATAATATTGGGGTATGATGTTGAGAATGAGGATGGCAGTTTAAGTCCTAAACTGGGAAATAGTTATAATGTGGCATGACATGGATGGATCCTAGTGGTATCATGAGGGTTGGTAAATGATGGTGGTTGGTTATGCTATTTTATTGGTACCTTCCAAGATTATGGGGGCTTGCAATTAGTTAGTTACTTTTCCTCATTAGTTAGCTTATGGGGGCCAATTTGTAGTTGTGTTTGTATGTTTTTGATTCTTTATGTTATGATATTATTCTGGTTTAGTTGCTTACTTATGCACAACGATGTTGGAGTTCATTCAGGTTTGCCTCTTTACTTGAATTAGACTGTTATCTTGCCTTTTATCATAGCTATATCATGCTTTAGATCAGTCGTATGATTATGCCTACTTAGTACCCATGGTATTGGTACTCATACTACACATTTGTACCTTTTTGGTGCAGATCTGAGTACTAGTTACTGCTGTTGATCAACAATCATGCTGTGTGGATTTCCAAAGATAGGGTGAGCTCTCTGAGTCAGAGTCGCATATTTACTTCTATCTCTTATGTATAGTCTTTAGTTCTAAGATCGGATTATGTTGATTGTTTTAATACTTGAGTTGTATTTATCGTCGCTCTTGTGATAGCTCTACCAAGTTTTGGGATGGATCTTTAAATTATTGGATTACTCCTTATCTATTTCCTTTGTCTTGTTTATTTAAAAGTTGTATATGTTGTTTTCTGCCTAGTGTTTTCCACCAAGTTAACCCGTTGTGTAACTTTGGGTTATGGTTGGGCTTACTTATTAGATGAATTGAGTAGGTGCCATCATGACTCGTAGATTGGGTCATGAAAAATTAGTATTAGAGACTAGGTTACACCGATATTGTTGGTACATGGGCAAGTGTCTAGTAGAGTCCTACAGATTGTATAGTTGACTTTCATTTGCTATCTTCGGAAGGCTATAGGACATTCTTTGGATTTCTTCACTTCTTTCACTCATTTTGTGCTAAGTTTTTGAGTTGGTTTACGGAGTATCCCTTTGACTTCACTTTTTCACAGATGGCTAGGACATGTGCTACCGCTAATTGAGATGAGGGTCTCGAGACTGAGCCTAGGGATCCTATTCTTATTTGTGGATGACTCAGAGGTCGTTGACATCTGGGGGATGTGTTCCTATTTTGGGGCTAGGATAGGGAGCCTTCACCAGACCCTACCCCTACTACTGAGCCAGAGATTGTTATGCCCCTGCCAGCGGATGACCAAGGACTAGCCCAGGATCCACCGTGGTTTATTTCTTCTTCAGTTCTCAGGGATTCTTTGGTTCAGCTTTTAGGGTTGGTTTGTGGTACGGGGTATGATTGTGCACATTCTACAAATTAGAGTGGTATTGAGGCTCCTAGAGTTGAGGTTCCTCCTACACGGGTAGTTGCTTAGCCAGTGGTTTCCCAACCTGCTATGTCTGCGGAGGAGAAAAATATATTGGGTAGGTTCTTGAGATTGGCTTCGCCTAGGGTTTTTAGTGCATCGAGCGAGGATGTATATGAGTTTCTGATTGATTGTGAGGATGGGATTCATAATTTGGGCCTTGTTGAGACTCGTAGTGCAGATTACACTACCTTTCATTTAGACATGGCTGCTCGACATTGGTAGAGAGGTTATCTTGATTCTAGGCTCGCTGGATCTTCTCCTTTGACATGGACTCAGTTCTTTGAGATCTTTTTGGAGAAGTACATGCCTCACAGCCTTAGGGATCGATTGAGAGATTTGTTTTTGAGGTTGGAGAAGGGCTCCATGATAATTGTTTTCACGACTCGAGACTACCCCTAGTCGTAACATGATGATTAAGGCCACAAGTAACCCTAAACGATGTGAGGAAGTCATTTAATGAAATATATGAATAATCAAATTCATAACAACAGGGCCTGAAACACATCACTGAAAAACATAACTAACTACTTGACTTTCTGAAAGCCTCTAAACATAATGAGTTGTTAGGACATGTCCCCAACTAACTCTTATTACTAAAATAGCAAGAACTGAAATATTGGAAAGCATGATTAAAAATATTACTAGTCCTCGACTGATAAGGACTCACCAATGCTGCAATTGAGTGATACAAGTATGGAATACATGCGATATGGAATTTGAGTGTTCGAACCTATGTTATAAGACAACATAGGTAAGAAAGCATATGGGGTTAGTACTTTGAATGAACTGGTATGCAAGATAGGAACTAACTGGTATACATATAGGTACTGAGCATGAATGCATGAACATGTAACATTATTGGAAGACCAAGCATAAACATGTATTGAAATTATCTGAATAACAAAATAACTGATATATGGACACCTGGTCATGAAAACCTGAAAAGTCATTATCTAGATGGTAAACTAAAATTGTGGGAGCTAACATTCAACCGACATGCCATAATTTGAGCTGATCAAGGTCCAACCTATAACCCCAATTGGAAGGGTGTCAGTACCTTGCCAAACGTACCAACACTGGCTATGTGGATCCACTAAACTGATGCCCTGAAGGACTAGGGTGTCACCCTATACTGGTATGTGCCCCTAATAGAGATTCAACCCTATTCTAGTAGGAAGATCTCTCATAATCAACACTGGATAAGTAGTTCTGGAACATAGGGACTACTACTAAAGGTCTCATCTTAAGCTGGCAGGTAAGCTTTCATCCCTAGGTTCACTTAGTGCTAAGTTCGACTCCTATCTGATCTGACACTGATGTTGATGCATAATTAACATGATTCAGTATTATAGGAGATTTCAAGACTTAAACTCAATAATTCAATAATGTCATCAATGTAACGAGTTATCATGATTAGAATACTGAATAGTGCTTGAACTTAAGAGGAAAACACTTGTTTATGGTTGAATTCAAGAATTAGATGGAAGAATTGTAGAATTCATACTTTTCTTGGAACCCTAAAACAAAAAAAGGAAAGTAGACTTGAGAATTGGGGAAACTTTGGGACTCAATGGGTGAAAGGAGCCTATTGATAAATATCCCACATACATGAATGTTTAATCTTGAAGAAATCTTCTTGAGAATTCAGTTGCTTTATGCACCCTAGTTGCTTGTTGGGAGAAGAGAAACTGCTTCTTTTGTTTTTTTTGAATGAAGTTATAATTAATTAGATAATTGGGGATTATGGGGCTTTTATTCTACCCTTTGGGAAGCCTAAATGATGGGGCTTAGGATTTTAAAGGAGTGGAAAAAGTCTTTAAAGTCCATGGAAAAACATGCATGAAAACCCGCATCCAGTCTCTACGACTCACTTCATGACTCATTATGACTGACTAAGAGTCGTAAGTTGTAGTCGTAGTCTGAAGCTTTGCTTTTGTGTTTTTTTAATTTTTAGGTTACGAGTCACTATAATGACTCATAAGGTCTGATTATAAGTTGTATGCTGGACTCGTAAACACTAGGATGAATTTCTTAATTACTCACTGTTGTGACTACGAGTCCCTTCTAACAACTAGTAGCCACTGGTTATGGGTCATAAAGAGGAGTCATTGTCACTAGAATAAAACTTGGGTGGTTCACAGGAGTGAATACGACTAACTCGTGATGACTCATCACGTGTGGTAATGACTTGTTACCTGAGTCATTGTCTCAGTGGTGTGTTCAGGACCTTAAGGAAATTTCCCATAACTTTTCACCACGTCATAGGATTGAGGAGAGACTGAAGCGTTGGAAGGAGAACCTGGCAACCTATCTTTTGGGGTGTCTAGACTTGAAAACATGAGGTATTACAATATATCCGTCTTAGGATAATTCATTCTCAAATGAAACTATCTGAGTAGAAGTACTAGGAAGAATGTGATCATGCACTGAATACTTATGAGCTGAACATGACTAAATACTTGAATTTGAGGCATGATGCATAGACTAGACTGAATTCATGAATGCTTTGTATGACATATGGATGGTTGGATAGCTGAGATGGAAAAAAAGAGAATTAATTTAATTAATAAAACTATTACCTCAAGCTGAATCTGAATTCGTAATAAAAAGATAGGGATACTTGGCTCGAATATCCGTTTCTGCATTCCAAGTAGCTCTCTCAATGAATTAATTTCTCCATAAAACTTTTACTAAGCAAACTTATTTATTCCTCAACCTAAGAATCTGGCGGTCAAGGATCTAAACTGGGACTTCCTCGTAAGAGAGACTATCTTCTACGCCCACATTTTCTAATAGAACTACTGAAGTCGGATCACCAATGCATTTCTTTAACAAAGTGACATGAAACACTTGATGCACCGATGCTAACTCTGTAGGTAACTCTAACTCATAGGCTACCTTCCCAAAATGGCATAAAATCCTACATGGCCCAACATAGAAGGGATTGAGCTTTCCCTTCTTACTGAATCTCTTTACCCCTTCCAAGGGAAAATTTTTCAAATACACCAAGTCACCAATAAAAAATTCAATCTCTCATCTCCTTACATCTGCATAGAATTTCTAATGACTTTGGGATGTTTTCATCATTTCTTGAATCAATTAGACATTCTCCATCACCTCATATACTAAATTTGTCCCTATCAAAGTAGCCTTACCAACTTCAAACTAACCAATAGGATATCTATATCTCCTACAATAAAGAGCCCAAAATGGAGCCATTTAAATACTAGAGTGATAGCTGTTATTATTGGAAAATTCAATCAAAGATAAGTGATCATCCCAACTACCCTTGAAATCAATAACACAAGCCCTCATTATGTTCTCTAAGTTTTGAATGGTCCTTTCTTCTTGACCATCAATCTACAGATGAAAAGTTGTACTAAGATGAACTTGGACACTAAGACCCTTCGAAAAAGCCTTCAAAAAATAAGAAGTAAACTAAGGACCTCTATCTGAAATGACTGTCAATGGGACTTCATGCAACTTTAACAATTACCTGATATAAAGTCTAATGTAATCCTTGAAAGAATAAGAGGTATAGACTAGTAAGAATTGGGCTGACATGGTCATTCTATCCATAATTACTCAAATCGAATCATGTTGATGACGTGTATGAGGTAACCCTATAACAAAATACATATTCACCACTTCCCACTTCCAAGTGGGGATGCTAAACTCTTGAAGTATAATAATGGGTCTATAGTGCTCAACCTTGACCTGTTGACAATTCGAACACTTAGCCATGAATTCTGCAATATCCTTCTTCATACTATTACACCAATAGACTTCCCGCAAATTGCAGTACCTCTTAGTGGCTCGTGGGTGAATAGGATTTCAAGAACCATGCAATTCTACTAACATTCACTGCCTCAAACCATCTATATTTGGAACACATAACCTGATCTGACAATGAATTACAACATTCCCCCTTAGGAGAGGACCTTAACCTTCTGATCTCGAACTAACTTTTTCAACTTAACTAGAATAGGATCTCTGTCTTGCTTTCCTTTACTTTAGAAACCAAAGAAGATTTCGAACCATTATGAACCCATATACTACCTTCAGCTGAAATATACAACCAAACACCCAATCTGGAAAGCTGATGAAATGTACGGACTAACTCTTTCTTATCATCCTTAACATGGGCAACACTTACCATAGACAACCTACTAAGGGTATCGACCTTAACATTGGCCTTACCCAAGTGATACAACACACTCATATCATAGTTTTATAACATTTTAATCCACCTTATCTAACTCATATAATCAGTAAACACATCAACATAAACCCCATAGAGGTAATGCCTTTAAATCTTTAAGTCAAAAACAACTTCAGCCAACTCAAGGTTATGAGTCGGGTAGTTCTTCAAATGAGGTTTGATATGTCTAGAGACATAGGCTATAACTTTGTCACGTTGCATCAACATACACCCAAGACCAACTCTAGAAGCATCTCAGTAAAATATGAACCTATTTGAACCTTCTAGTAGAGTCAAAACTGGAGCGAAAGTGAATTGAGTCTTCAACTCTTGAAAAATCTTCTCATATGAATCTAACCACTGAGACTTGACTTTTTTCTGAGTCATTCTAGACATGGGATAAGCAATAGAGAAAAATCCTTCAACAAACCATCTGTAGTAACCATCTAAACCCAAGAAACTCCTGATGTCTGATGGAGAGAGGTCTAGGCTAGTTTTTAACTACTTCGGTCTTTTAAGGATCAACTCGAATGCCGTCAACCGAAATGCTGTGAACAAGGAAAGCTACTAATCTCAACTAGAAGTCATACTTTCTGAACTTAGCGAATAAATAGTTTTCTTTAAGGGTTTACAAATTAATCTCAAATAGTTTGTGTCATCACCTTCACTACGGGGATAGACGAGGATGTCATCTATGAAGACTATGACGAACATGTCTAGGTAATGTTTGAACACTATGTTCATCAAGTCCATAAAAGCTGCAGGGGCATTTGTTAGTTCAAAATACATAACTACAAATTCTAAGTGACCATACCGAGTTCTGAAGGCTGTTTTCAGAATGTCACACTTTGATTCTGAGATGATAATAGCCAGACTTGAGGTCTATCTTAGAGAAATAGTTTGTACCATGAAGTTGGTCGAACAAGTCATCAATTCTTGGGAGAGAATACTTATTCTTGATTGTGACTTTGTTCAACTGACGGTAGTCGATGCATATTTTGAGAGAACTGTCTTTCTTGAGCATGAAGAGAACTGGAGCAGCCCATGGGGAAATACTAGGCCTAATAAAATCCTTATCTAAGAGATCTTTCAATTGTTCTTTCAATTCCTTAAGCTCAGCTGGATCCATTATGTAAGGTGGAATTGAAATAGGTTGGGTATCTGGAAGGAGATTTATTCCAAAGCCGATTTCCCTTTTGGGAGGAACTCGGAGTAAATTTTTAGGAAATACATCTAAAATTTTATTTACTACTGGAATTGATTCCAGACTTGGGGTTTCAGAATTCGAGCCTTTGACTCAAACAAGATGATAAATACAATCATTAGAGATCATCTTCCTTGAATTAAGGTAAGAGATAAATCGACCTATAGGCACTGAGGTACTACCTCTCCATTATATGTCTGGTTCATTAGGGAACTAAAACTGGATGATTCTATTTCTACAATCAACTAAGGCTTAGCAAGAAGCCAATCCATATCGAGAATGACATCAAAATCGATCATCTCTAACTCTTCAAGATCTACTAAGGTAACTTTTTGGGACACTGTGACTGGGCAATTTTGTATACCCATATAGCTATAATAAAACCACCTACTAGAGTAGACACTGAGAAGAGTTCTACTAAGATTTTGGGACTGACACCAAAGTCTACTGCTATATAGGGCATAGCAAAGTAAAGTGTGGCTCCAGGACTTAATAATGCATAAACATGAAGGTGAAAGATTCGTAACATAATCGTAACCACATCAGCTGAACCTTTCTAATCCTATCGAGTCTAAAAGGCATAGAGTCGGTTCTGACGCTAACCATTGGTTACACTAGAAGTGGCACCCTGCTGAGTTGGTCGACTTGATGAAGCTGATGAGAAGTTAGACTAACCCACTTGATAAAACTCTTTTCCCTACTGGCCAACTGCTGGACACTTCTTGATTTTATGAACTGACTTGCCACACCTAAAATATGCATCACTGCTAGCCATGTACTTACCCTTGTCGTTCTTACCATATATCCTGCACACTGGGTTGGTGTGGCCACTATTAACACTACCCTAGGACTTAGAGCCTGGTGCCCTATCCTGATTGTCCTGCTTGAACTTAGGCACTTGAGCACTGGCAAAGAATAGGGCTGGAGCTGAAGATCTCTAGAAGAATTCAGAGAGATTACTACCATCTGACCTCTGCCGAGAGAAGATAAAACTACCAATTCCGTCCCTCTTATTGTCCCTTTATTTTTCCTTAAGGTCTATATCTTTAATCAACATATCTATCCTATACTCCTTGACAACTTCTTCAGAAACTCTAGACACAAACATACTTATTCTGGTCCTAGCATCAACTACCACAGTTCAAAACCCAATATAAAAACCATTCATAATAATAACGAATTCATGCCATAAAGAAAGATAAGTAAAGGGAAAGAGCTACATGCCTTAATTGCCAAGAAATTCAAAGAAAACCACACCCTTAGGACCCTAGATGATCACCTCCTTGAACCCTAGCCTTGAGTTAAAAAAAGAAATTTGAGAGAGGATGGTTGAGAGTAATGAGAATGAACTTTGTATATTGAAAACTTATAGAAATATGTCCTTATAGTGATTTAAAAATCATTTATAGGTGAAAAGACCCCTATTACCCTCATCCCATTTTAAAAAGAACAAGACAACCTGAAATTACTATACGTCCGTGGCATGGATCTTATTGCGGTGATTATCTTTCATGTCACGAAGCTTATTGTGGTAATTATCATTCATGTCACTTAGGTTATCACAAAGACTAACCTCTATAGAACACCAATATCGCAGAGGCTTACTCCTTCTATTACCCAAAACCACCCCGAACACCATCCAAATATTTGAAAACTCTTCTGGGTTACCCTTTTAATATCCCTAAACACAATTTGAGTCAAAAATTGATATTTCAAGCATGGGAAGGCCAAAAATAAAATACCCAAAATTTTAAGCGGGTTACATTTAGACCCCTTAGGATCATTGATGCTCGAATAAGAAACTAAGAAACGTTACACATAAGAATGATAACAACACGCCGAAATCAAAAGATAAACCTGGATAACAACAAAGAAGAACTGAATTCATACCTCAAGCTTCTTCATTCGTCACATGGAATAGAAATGGATACCTAGCCTTCATATCGTCTTCCACCTCCCAAATGGCTTCTTCCACTTTACGGTTCCTCCAAAGGACCTTTACCAATGATACATTTTTTGTCCGCAATCTAAAAACTTGTCTATTTAAGATCTCTACTAGAACCTCTTCGTAACATATAAGCACCACTAAAGAAGGATCACCCACACATTTCCTCAACATGGATACATGAAACACAAAGTGAATAGAACCCAAACTCGTGGGCAATTCTAACTTATAAGCAACACTTCCAACTCTCTTTAAAATTAAATAAGGACCAATATAATGGGGTGTGATCTTCTCTTCTTTCCAAAATGCATTAATCCATTCATGGGAAATACCTTCAAGAACACCCAATTACCTACATTGAAATTCAACTTTCTTCGTCTTATGTTTGCATAGGACTTTTGGCGACTTCGGGCAGTCTTAAGCCTATTCTGGATCACCTTTACTTTCTCCACAGCTTGATAAACTAAATCAAGATCAAACAACCTAGTCTCACAAACTTCAAACCACCCAATAGGAGATCGACACCATCTACCATACAACACCTCAAATAGAGCCATACCCATACAAGAGTGATAACTATTATTATATGCAAACTCCACAAGAGGTAAGTGGTTAACCCAACTACCACCATGATTAATTTTATAGGCTCAAAGCATATCTTCCAATGTTTAAATGGTCCTTTCCGCTTGTCCATCCATCTACAGGTGGAAAGCAATACTAAGGGTCACTTTAGCCCCTAAACCTCACTGAAATAATCGTAAAAAATGAGATGAGAACTGAGTACCACGATAAAAAATAATGGAAACTAGAGCACCATGCAACTTCATGATCTCCTGAATAAACAACCTTCCATAGTCCTCATTAGGATAATTAGCCCTCACTTGCAAGATGTAAGAACACTCAATCATCCTATCCTTGATGACCCAAATAGAATCAAACTTAGTTCGAGATAGCGAAAGGCTGGTAACAAATTCCATTATCACTTCCCATTTCTATACAGGAAACTTTATTTCTTGAAATAACCCACCAGGCCTTAAGTGTTCCACTTTCACTTGCTGGCATACTATGCACTTAATCACAAAATTAGCACATCCCTCTTCATGTTATTCCAACAATCAATCTCATTATGGTCATGATATATATTTGTCAATCTAAGATGAATCGAATAATGCGACTCATAAGCTTTGAAAAAATTCTACCCCACAACCCATCCACATTGGGAACACACGACCTCCCTTGGTACCTCAAGATACCATTACCACCAATCTTAAAAGCCATCACCTTCTGCCTACCTACATCATTCTTGATTTTCATCAAGATAGCATCCAACACCTGCTTATCCTTCACCTCAGTGTCAAGACATAACTTTTCTACCTCTTGCACAAACAAACCACCATCCTCAAAATCTAAGAGATGAACTCCAAGATTAGCCAAATGGTGAATATCCTTCAAGGTAAAAATTAAAAAGGGGTTTGAAATGCACTCAGGACCAAATCCAAAATGCACAAACACAAATGGAGTCATATAAGAAATAGTGGACCCCTGATCAAGTAAATAGTAGATATCACAGGAAAGAGTTACAACATACCAGTAACAACATCAGGGGATGCCTCAAACTCTTGATGGGTAGTGAGGGCATATAGACGATTCCGACTAGTGCTGAAGCCAAAAAAAAAGCAGCACCCTTTGGTGTAGGAGCTGATGTAGTAGTAACAAGAATATTGTTTGCCCCAGAAGCAAATCTAGAAGAAAAATCTATCTATGTACGACCAATAAAACCACATCTAAATAACTTGTTCATCCCTTCTTCAAAAACACCATGATGTACCTAACCATAAAATCTACAAAGAGGATATGATGGAGCTACCTGAGCCCCACTAGCCTGAGACTGGGCACCTTGTGCTTTGGGACCAACACTTTCCTGAAAAAGGTGATCACTCAATGTCTTTGAATAAGGATCACTAGACATAGAGTAGGAACCAAAGTTACATCACTTCTTCTTAGACCATTTTCCTTCATCTCTACCACTTTGCTGCTAACCTCCACTTGATCCGAGTAGCAAAACTTCTTACTCTCTACTTTTTCTACTCTTTTTTGACTTGGTAAATATAAACCACAAGTTGAGAAATATCCATATACTTGCTTACAAGGTAGCCTTACTCTCTAGAATCAAGTCTTGGGATAACTCGAAAGCAAATATCCTCATCCTTTCCCTCATGCTAGTCACCAACTTTGGTGCATCCGAGATAATTGATGGAATTTTAAGGTATATTCCTTGACTGACATCTTGCCTTGCTTCAAGTTTACAAACTTATCCGCTTTCTCCTCCCTCAACTCTTGAGGAAAGAAGAGAATAAGAAAAGTACTAGTGAAGTTGTCCCACTAAGAAGACTTAGCGTTATCTCCCATAAGTTGCTCCCACTTTCATACCATTGGTATGTTAGATCCTTCAACTGATAAGATGTAAATTCTACATCCTCTACCTAAGAAGCATGCATCACATGGAAGATTATTTCTATCTCATCAAGGAAATACTGATGATCTTTTTTATTTTTAGAGCTAGTGAAAACAAAAGGACTCAGTCTCATGAATTGTCCAACTCTAGTGGCCTCGAATGATGGAGCAACAGAAGCAACCCATTCAGTATGAGAGGCCACCAACTGGGTAAGAAAATGAATTGACTGGCTAAACTTATAATTAGACATGCTATCCTGGGGTGCCTGAGAAGGTTCATGAGGAACTAGTGGAGCTCCATCAGGGAAATAAAAAACAACAACCCTAGACAGGGTCTAAACTTCTAGAGTAGGATGAGCTCCATCCACATTATCCTCAAATGGGATAGAAGAGTTTCCATGGCTATCAGATCTTCTTGGAGGCATGATCTGAAAAGTGAACAAATGGGGATTAGATTGAATCAAGACCTTAGATTTTATAGCTTGAGAATAGAACAACAAGAAAGAAAAATATTCCTAAATGTATCATAGCCTCTCCCTTATAAGTGTGGCACCCTACACACCTATAAATAAAACTCTACTTGACATGACTTTGTTAGACACCCAATGGCACTAAATCTAGGCTCTAATATTATCTTTGTCATGACCCAAACTGACGCTTGGCTATGATGGGTATCACAAGTCCCATATGGACCCATGACCACCCCCTGAACCTAACTAAGTAAACACAACATTCCTAATATTGGATGAATTCTAAATATATAACAAGCTAGATTCAAGAACAATTGATACTTCTATGATCAACAACTAACCACCGGCCAAATCAACTGGCTAACACTACCCAAGTCCAAATAAATCGACCCAAGCCTTCTAGACATGAACCAAAAATATATATTAATAAGGTGTCTGGACATGCCCCCATCTATAGCCAAAAACAAGTCTAAAACATAAGAGACCAAAACATGAAATATAGTCTTCCGATGTATGAGAGCTCACTACTTCAATGCCAACTCACAAGCTGATCTTGAATTCTAATCACTGAGCAGGAGAAGTAGAGGTATGACCAATTCCTACATTATGTGGGTATGTAATGTCCAATGACGGTTAGTGGTTGGAGCGCTAGCATATAACTCAGGGATACAAGATAACATAATTTCCTGATCAACAGTTCAAAATCATTTAAGATTTTATGTACATCATCCAATGCATATATATATATATATATCACATGCTGGGATAGGAAACGAGGCTTAATATGTATTTTAAATCTTAGTCTGGATTGTGTAGCTCAACAGTCATTAAATACAAGGCATCCACATGCTATATGGTGCCAGATCTCCCCCAGCAGGCAGGCCAGTGTGTGTGGCCGCACAAACTAGAGAGTAAATATATGCACTATAAGGGACTCAAATCCCCCTGCATATCAATGTGACACGAGCACCAAATCATTTAATAAGATATGGGAGACTCAACCACCCAATCATATAACAATAATAATAGGGGGACTCAAACCACCCAAACATATAGACCCCTGTATTGACAACCACAGTTTCCAGTGTTGTTCTCTTGGACCTCCACTTTCATGACTCATCTACACAACCCTCTTTAAAGCCTAATTAAAATAATTATCACGCAATCACCTTCATTGAATGAAAATACATATTTAGGCATACATTGTTAGTATCATCATACCAACTACACTTGCAAGGTAACATCAATATGATGAAATAATTTGATTACTCGAGGAATTCATAAGCATTCTGCTTTTGAAAACACCAATCCATAAGGTCCGATTCAACATCTTAATTCAATTGTTCCAGAATAGTTATATTCTTATGCTTCTCATAGCTAAAACAATTTCACAATATGATGTTAGGGCCATAATCACTTCCAAAGTCACAAGTTTGGGGAAAATCATAATTCCCAAGTTCATTCACCATACCCATGCACCTACAAGTTCAAAGCCATAGTTAAAACATAAGTAATGCACAACAAAACCATAGGAAAAATAATTAATTGAACATTCATGTCAAAACCCTCAATCATGTCAAAATCCTTACTTTTAATCACGTAAATAACCATGTAATTTCATGAAATAGAGATATTAAGTTTATGGGAAGAGTCACATGCCTGAAATATTGAGTTTCACTAAGAGAATTAAACTTTAGAGCCCTTAGAAGACCAAATTGATGAAACCCTAGCTTGATTTGCTTGAGGGAATTTAAAGAGCCTTATAGAGTATTTGAGAAGTTACTTAGATTTGTTTTTGAGTGCTAATGACACCCTAACAGGGTTATAAGATGTGGGTTTCAATTTAGATAAGAGGGGAAATATCCAGAATACCCTTAACTTAAAAGCTAAAAAAGTGCCGCCATTAACTACGGGTCAACCATTGACTCGTAGCCAATCCATATGACTCATCACCATGAGTCATTACCAAGAAAGAACCACTAAGGCAAGCTACACTTCTAACCTTACGACTCAGCGACACGACTCGTAATGGGACCTACAACTCATGGGGTCCAATCATAGTCAACACTGAATTCAAATTGGGTTATATACTGGACACCCTATGATTTATGCCTAACAACTCATAACATATCCTTATGGTTCTTATTAAGCCACTAATACTCAGAGAAGAATCTAGCTACAAACTTACTAATTTGGTTACAACTTGTCCCAACGACCCATCAAAAAACCCTACAACTCCTAGGCCAATTAGTATTCAAGATAGTGAGTGTAATTCAAGGATAAAATACTTGAGGTATTATATAACAGAACCCAAAAAGTATCTTACCTATCCCCAAGCCTACACTACAAGCCTAGAAAAGACAAATAGTGATCCTAAGTCAACTTTCTAAAAGATGAAGCTTAGAAAATAAAAGAAAACCTATGGTGTCAAATGTACATAGCCTGACTTATATGTGAGAGTGAGAGATTTAACACAGTCCTAGTAATGGATTTATTGTATGAGTGAGCAGGGACTTCTTTGACGTGAAGGCGAAGAGGATGTAGTCTTATTGTTGCTTATTTAGGTAGTAGAATGATCAATATGCTAGGATGTCTTATCACCATGTAACTCAATGTATTTATCTCATTGTGTTGGTGTACTTGTATTGCATCTGCACTACATTGAGTTTCTTTAAGAAAAAAGTTAAGAGGGTGTTTAATACTTTGGTAGTTTGCATGTATGGATGTGAATGAGTTTTAAAGGGAGAAGGTTTGATAAAGTGATTTTATTTTTGCTCTAAAGTTAAGCGTCTTATTTGAATTAGTATGTTGTTTGATCGAGGACACACAGACATTCTAAATTGAGGGTGTTAATGTGTCCTAGAATTACAACACTTAAGATGCTTAAATAAGGAACTATTGCAAATTCAAAGATATTTTTATCTAGTTATGATGTGTTTATTGAGTTTTGCAAGAAAATAGTGTCGGAAGTGAATGGAATAAAATAAAAGAAGAAAACTGCATAAAGTATTATAAGGTTGTCTGGACAATGAGTTGTTGGGTCATACTATGACTTATTGCCTAAATTGTCATCAAACCAGTGTGATAAATGACTTGAAGGATCAAGAGGTACGCTATGACTCATAGGTCATACTACAAGTCATAGGGAAAGGAATTCTGAGCAAAATTAGGAAATTCCTAAAAGGTGCAAATTTTATATCAATGGTGACAAAGGATGATAAAGAGTTGTAGGGTTAGACTACGACTTATCTTAGCACTCATTCTGAGCAAATGATGAAAAGTTTTGAAACTTGAAAGATTGAGCATGGAATACAATGAGTCATCCCATGACTTGTATAGTGCTTGATGATTTGTCACCACCCACAAGAAATCTAGGCGACGATTGAGATAAAAGGATGACAATGAGTTGTCGTCAGTCCAGATGACTCGTTGCTAGAGACATCATCACTGCTGACCTACGTAGTCCTATTTTGTTTAGGAAAAGTTTAATGTATATATAAATACTCCATTGCTGTTTTAGTGTTAGGTTATGCACTCTATATGCTTTTAACATTGTTTTAAATTCTGAGATATATTATTGATCTTGGGATTATTGTTCTTTCTTTTTAGGGTTTACAATTGATTTGAGATTTTGGGGTTTTATATTTATTCTATGTAAGTTCAACATTATGCTTTTATCTATAAAATCTTTGTTTGTTCTTACGACCATAAGTTGCTAAACCCCATAATTAAGGTTGCGGGAACTAGGATGAATTAGCAAAGCAGGTTAAGTGCAAAGTCGTTGTAGATAGATTTCTTGCATGTATTGGTATTTCCTTTGTTTTGATTGCTTTGTTGATGGGTGCAAACATTAGGATGAGTGAAATCCACCCAAACCAAGGTTGGGAGATGGTTAGGTGATACATAACTTGTTAGATTTTGCATGCAACACATAAAAATAGACTGACAAGAATGAATAGTTTGTGGAGTTATGAAGTCATGGGGAACACAATCCTAGTGCTCATCTCTTATTGATATAACCCTAATACCCAAAAATCGTTACTATTGCGCTTATTATTACCAAATCCCCTTTTCTAGTTTTGCAATTTCCAATTACATCAGCAAGCTCTTGATAGATTTTTGGCCTATTCCCTTTGGGTTTGACTCCAACTTGGTTGGGTTCTATATTTGATTCAGCAATGCTTTATACTTTATTCCGAGGTGTAATTAAGGCAACATCATTGGTCAACCCAATAGACATCACCTAGAGCTCGTAATGGATATAATGGGTCATAAAGGTTGTATTATGGAAGTTTTCAACCCGAATCCTCAACTGATGGTAACCAGATCTCGAGTTATTCTTAGAGAACAACCACTTATCCCTAAAGCTAGTCAAACAAGTATCGATACGAGGCATAGGATACTTATTCTTCACTATCACCTTATTTAAATATTTGTAGTCAATACCCTTACACATAAAACTTTGTTCTTTATGAATGAGATAGGATCATACCAAGGTAATATACTCGGCATAATAAAATCCCTACCCATAAGATACTGAAGCTAAGAATCTAGATCCTTACGCTCTGCAGGAGTCATGAGAAAAGGTGCCATAGAAATAGGTCGGGTGTTTGACTCAAGATCAATAAAAAAAGTAATATCATGCTCAGGAAGAAGGCCAAGTAGATTGTTTAAAAAACATGAGAAAATCATGGACTATAGGAATATAATCAAGAAAAGGAATCTCCGTACTAACATCACGACTATAAGCAAGATAAGAATTGCAACCCTTTGATATCAGTCTTCGATCTCGAGCATAGAAAATAATTTGTGTCGGTGTTCAGGTAATAGAGCCCTACCATAAAACTAAGGGTATGTTAGACATAGATAAGGTAACAATCTTGGTAAAACTCCAAGACCACGTGATAAAGGGATAACTAGTCCATGTCTAAAATTACATAAAAGTCCTCCATATCAAACATAATAAGATCAACTTAAGTATCAAACTCTCGAATGGTCACAACACATGATCTATAAACCCGATTCACTACTAAAGAATCAACCAAAGGAGTAGATACACCCAATAAAACAAATAAAGAATCCTAATATAACTCTAACTGTTGTGTATAATAAGTAGACATATATGAATAAGTATATCCTAGTTCAAATAAATCAATAACAGGCTGAAGACACAATAAAATCAACCTTGTAATACCAACATTCAAAAACTCTGCCTGTAGTATACCAGGTACAACATAATGACCTCGCTCGCTACCTAGCTAGACACCTGATCGACCACCTGTCCTACTTGCCTGAGGACCTCCTCGAGAACTTTTGGGACCACCCCTACAACTCTGTCTGCCATATCTAGCTGGGGCTGGCACTTTTCTAATTGACTAAACACTTTGTTCTACAAGCACAACTACCTAACATTGAGGAAACTCTTTAAAATAATAGTCTACGACCCCACGGTCATAGCATGTCCTAAGCATTTTGCTCTGATTAAAAAATTTTGCTGACCCAGAATAGCCACCTCAAATAGAAACCTAGAATGTTCACCCCTTGAAGACTGTTCATTGCTCTAACTAGGGTAATCACTATAGCTAAGTTGTCCCCCATTAGTAATATAAAGTGTGACATGAACGGGCCTACTACGATGACCTTAGTGCTGATAAGATTGACGTAGATGGTACTGGTGTGACCCAAGTTACAAGTGATGATGGCACCTACTTTATCCCACAAGTAGGTAAGCCAAACCGCAACCCAAAGCTATGAGAAAAATGACTTAAAAGGCTGAAAATTAACAATTTAATACTTATAGTAAGGACAAGACAATATATATAATCCAAGGATAGAAAAAACTTCAACAACCATCCCACAAACTAATATTGATGGTACAAGAGTTATTACAAATACACCACAAGTTCTAGACTGGTCAATACAATCTATATCAAAAACAAAAGACTAGACAAAGATAAGAACAAGGAAAAAGGGTAACTCCGACCCCAAGGGCTCACCCAATCTATGAAATCAACCCTGTACGAGTGTCGAATCAACGACAACAACTAGTACTCGAATCTGCATAAAAAAGGTACAGAAGTGTAGTATGAGTACCAAAACCACAGGTACTCAATAGGTATCATCAATTGACTAAGTTAAATCATGATATGAATACAGTAAAATATGAGATAAAATAAACTAGATAAAAGGGTAGACTTGAAAATAAACTCCAACACCGATTTACATAACATAAATAAATTTGGAGTAATAATGTAATGGGAAAACAATTATAACTACTGAATTGCCCCCTTAAAACATAAGCACGGTAAAGTAAATCACCAACATAGGCCCCTATATGCTTGGAGGGTAGAATCAAAGGAGAGTAAATAACAAAGTAACCACATTTGCCAACTATCAGTCCATAACCAAGAATCCATCCGTACCCTATTACATCATAAACCACTCTCGATACCGAACTCAACTTAGAATTCAACAACATCATCATCATTAGCATTACCATCATTTGCTGGACTTGACCCAAAACTCAATTATCAATATCATCATAAATAGCCCAACTCAAATAGGAACTCATATGATTAATTGTCATGGACTAAAAATAAGGGTCATGATGGCACTTGTTGCGGAGAACCTTGACAAGTAAGCCTACCATAAAAACTAATACAACAGGGTAAAAAGATAGAAATAATCCCAAGGCAAGGCTTCTAGAATGAAGCCAAACCATATAATATAATATAAAAGTAGCAACATACAACCAAAGATATTAAACCAACTCCCAAAACCTGGTGTCAATATTGTAGAACTACTAATACAATCTAAGGGTCAAATACATCATAATATCCAATAGAAACAAAATCTGTCTCCAAATACTAGTAAATACATAAACTAATTCAAAACGATAAAAGTGGACCCCAGATGCATGATAGTCCAACCACTACCTTGAACAACTCTGAAGGCACCCAAAATCAAGCCATGTGAGATGAACTAGCATCAAAATCTATATTGAAAGGGTATACTAGGGATGAGTATGATCCACTTATACTTAGTAGGTATCATAGGTAAACCAAAGCAAAGTAGAAAATAAGGAATATAAAATACACACTAAGGGCACATCATATACAATAAGAAAATATCCCATAATTGTAGCCCACAAAGCTTGCACTAATAGTTCTATAATATCTATATTTAATACAACACACACCAAAAAAGAAAAAAAAGTATACATTTATACCATATATAAGCAAAGAAAAGGGGAACATCATATACGAGAGCATCAAGTACAAGTAAGGGAGGTTAGAATAATGGATAGGAACAAGTCAAACAGAATATATAATCGCATCTCAAGCATAATAAAGTAAACATCATAAGAATGATGATGATGATGTAATGCATGAGGTTATCGGACAACCTTCAAGACTGTCGTACAACCTACATATACACCTACAAAGCTAAATCTTCCCGATGTAGGACCCATAGGGATTCATCAACTCATATATAATCCATATATCCATATTTTCCTAGGTACTTCCCTTAGGAAGGGTAATATAAGATGTCACATTTTTAGTCATAAAAAGGTATTGCCAATATTTCTCAGTATTTCCATGGTGGTACCATTATTTCATGAATGAGTATGAGGATGCAATGAAACCAACCACAATGAGTTTTTCAAAAACCAAACACAGTGAGTATTTCCATAAAAAACTAATATACCATCACGTGAGAAAAATATCCACTCTTTATTTCCAACCATTCATGAAATGTAACATGATCTCGAAGCTTGAAACCCTACTCCTTTGATCTCAAAGACCTACTCTTCACGAACAGACGTGAAATCAACTAAAATATCAAAATATAGAATCTACATGTAAAAATAAAGCCATCGATACCCATATTAACTAGTTTTAAGTTGGGGTCACAATGGACCCCCAAAATAGGTTTGCAAAAAAGAAGGGAAAAATTGTGACTTTATCCTAAAAATATGTTTCCCATATTTTTAGGAGTCTATAGCTGAAAACCCAAGAGAAAATGAGTTAAAAAGAGGTCCAAATTGAAGAAAAGCTATTTTAAACCTTGTCGGGTAAAATCTTTAAAATCCATTTAAAAATCAAGAATCAAAGTTGTTTAGGAGATGAAATTGAGGGAAAACTGATGATTATAGTATTAGAAACTAATTCAAGTGAAAAAAGAGTAAAATTGGGGTTTAGATTGGAGGAATACCATTTTTAGGCCTTACGGGCCAAAATCCCAAAATTTCATACTTTAATTCGTGTTTAAAACAAGAAATTAATGTTAAAGATGGAAGAAATTAGTTGAAATAAGTGTAATAGAACTTACCCGATCTTACAAATGGATAAAGTTTCTCAAAACCACAAAACCCCAAGCTCTAAGTCTCAAAAATAGTAAAAAATGGCGACTACAGGTATTTAGATACAGATGCATCGCGATGGTGGACCATTGGTCACGATCGTAGTACCTTGACTGTCTAGGGAATCACGATCGTGGACTAAGGTCATGACTGCGACACTTACCATGAACGCCCTATCACCATTGTAAAAATACCTCTGCAATTACGAGTGCACTAGCTAGGGACTTGGTTCAATTCGAGCCTTCACGGGCCCCTCGGGATCCATCCAGAATTTTGTGAATGAAATTAAATATGCTACCCTATCAAATTCGATGCTTCGAACCCAATGGCAATATCAGAATTTAAAAAAAAAAGTCATTTTCACAAAGTTGACCCCAAAAGCCAAAATCATAACCTCCCGAACCGAGGGTCAAAATGAGATTTAAAATCCATAAAACCACACCAACCATTTTACCACCCTAAAATCAATGTTTTGGATCTGCTGGCATAGTCTGTTTCACCATCTGTTCCGCGAAGCAAAAGTTAATAATTGAACTTTACTATAATGCTCTCGAAGCCACCAAAATCACAAAATCACATAACTCACACCCTTCATAGGTGAAACTCAAAGGAAAACATGATCAATAACACCAAATCTCAAGGCACAAATTCTACGATCAAGAAAAAATTTCTTCCTACTTTTAGCCACTCAAAGTTTATCCTCAATGATACAAACTCTAACCAAAGACTTATGAATAAAGTCTATACCTTAAGGTCTAACTTTGGAAAATTCAAAATTACCAATTAGAGAGCGATAATGCTGATAAAGTCGAAACTACACCTCCTCCCAGAAGATGATATGGTTGCTGTCAAAATATAGTAACCCAACAAAGGTTGGAGTAAAATTCCAAGGGAAAATATAGAATTATGGATCTTAACAGTTGTAGTCAATGGGAAGAACTGGAAAAGTAAATGGGGGGGGGGGGGGGTGCGTGTAGTAATCTCGAGCAATTAACTTTATTAACTTTGATTGTAATTAGTTATTGGTGAACAATAAGATTGTGTCCCCTGGCTTCTCAACACTATAGACTTATCATGCTTTGTTCAACCAACCCGATACTTTGCATGCAGAATCAATAAGTTATGTACCTTCCATAGTCTTTTAGACGAGCAGAAGGATTTCAACCTTTACCTTTTGAGTCTTAAGATGTCGCGTTACTAATCCTTATCTTAATCCTAGTTAACTATTACCTTTTGAATCTCTAGTTATTAGATGAAATCTAACCATCTTACTAAGATAAAAGCTAGAAGCGTGGATCGATAGCTAAACTCCAAATTATTGTTGTCTTTTATCTTTTCCAAGTCACTACTCCTCTATTTGAGTAAGTAGAAATATCTAGGACAGGTCCTAATGTATGCACCCATTAAGAAAATTATTATAATAAAGACGAAGCAATACATGAATAGGTATCATTCAAAACAACAACAATAGTTCCCTTACTTCGTTAATCTACTAGGGTTTTCATAACCCTAGCAATGGATTTTTAGCAGCTAATGATTCTAAAGAAATCAATAACATTCATAGTCGAAAGCATAGATGAAATCACAATGATAAGGAGTAAAAACCCTCAACCGTAACTAAATTAATCAATTGAAGTCGATACAAGATAATACCAAGATCAAAATTGAATCTTGGAATCAAAATATGTTTGTCAGTATCAAAAGTGCATAACTCCTACTAAAAAGCACATAAAAGGTATTTATAGTTTATAAGGAAACCTAAAATCAAAGCTCGAATAAAATAGGAGAAACAGAGTCAATGGCCACTTGTGGTCTGTACTTTTGCTCTGACCCTGGACGCAAGTAGTATACCTGCGGTCAGTAGAGTGGGTTCAGGTACCAGGATTCAAAAATCTTGCAGGTCAGCACTTGAGATTTTGGACTTCTGGAACTTTCTTTGCCTACCTGTGGTTCGTAGGTCCTACTTTCGATCCACATATTGACTTAGTAAGTGCCAAGAATTATTTTTCAGCTTTTCTTTGATTCTCGAACATACTTTGATCATTAGCAAGTCAAAAAGTGTCCCAAACAACTATAATTGCTACAAAAAGTAGCCAAAACAATTTTTTTCATCTTTTTTCACTAACTTAGCATCTAAAACATTATTTCCTGCAAAACATACAAAAATGCATCATATCTAACAAAATAACCATAGAAACATGCATATTTTCCTCATTTTAAATGTCAAAAGTGCTATATTTTTATAGCACATCAGCACCCTCAACTTTGAATGTTTGCATGTCCTTAGGAAACAAAACAGAACAATAACAAAACCGATTCTTAACTAGGAGAATCTAAGCTATTCAAGGAAAATCTAAGCAATTCAAAGAAGCCAGTCAATACTTTAATCTCAATATACAACACTCCCTCCAATCTTATTTACCCCTATTTATTATTTATTGCACATTCAGGTTGGGTGTGGTATTTTATTCTTTCTTTTTCACATTTTCACAATTTTTCTTTTCTTTTTTTGTTTTTCTTTCACACCCAACCCTATTAACTTTTTCTCTTTTTTTAACCATTCTTCATACTCCTTTTATATGATGCACCCCTATGATAGCCACCCTCAGTTTAGGCATTTTGCCTTAGTTGAGGCATGTCCAAGGGATATCATTCACACATAGAAGGTCATTTAGTCTAAAAGTGGACTAAAACTAAAATGACCTATGATACTTTTCTAACCTACTATCCTTCAACCTATGTAAGACTAACTAGGCAAGTTTTGCATTCGACATACAAAGGTAACTAGGTAGTATCTCACACATGGCATAGAGTCAATATTACCAAATACTACCTATCAAGTTCATGCAATTATTAGCTAGTGATTATCATGTCCCTAACTCTAATGCCATAAAGAGATCCACAATGTTCACATATATATACATTCACACAGTTCTTAAACATAAAGTTTTGGATGGGTGTCATTTTTCTCAAAAATTTATGAAAAACATGACTACTTTCCTAAATACTTAAAAATCTCCTATTTACAAATAAAAAAAACACAATACGACACAAAATTATTCTAGACATGCTGGTTTTACAATCATACCATGTTTGATAGGAAAAAAATCACGACAATAAAAATTGCGGTAACATAGTATGTCCATCCCCAACTAAAACTGCGCACTGTCCTAAATGCTCTAAAATAAAGTAAAGCAGACGGAAGTGAGAACATACCTAGGATACACTAGGAACCCAAATCATAAGAATCCCTAGATGGGGGCATATTAGTTGGTTGAGGAAGTGGTAGAGCACTACTAGATAATGCACTCGCTGCTATAGCTTCATTCCTCTGCCTATCAATGAATGCAGTCTCTATTAAATCATGTCTGGCCCTTTTAATAAACTGGTCATATGGTAAATCATGATCCAATAAGTCATCTATGTGGCCTCTCTTGGCCCCAATTTTTAGGACCTCTTCAACATCCTCTGCAAAGAAATCCAACTATGTCAGTGTGCATAGAGGTGATATCTGGACTATAAAGGGTATAACTGAGGGAATGGATACCACACAACTCTTTATAAAAGAGTGTACCTCTACTCATAATATATTAAACTCCTCCCTTATTCGATCTAGATCCTACATATCTATCTCTGTGACTCTAGATATAACCCTTTTCTCAAGATTATCGAACCATGTTTGGAAATCAGCACGCAGCTCAGATAGTGCAACTCTCAGTGCGGCCTCCCATCTTACAACTGCTTACTCAAATCTAGTCCTAACCCCTGATCTCATCTGCTCATAGAGGGTATTCATGTCAGTCTCAACAACCCTCAACCTAACATCCCTGTCCCTCTGTATATTTTCTAAGCTCTATAAAAACTCGCTAGATATAGTAATCATACCTGTAGCAGGAGCTATAGTGGATGGACGAGTAGGTTCTGAGGTTAAAATTGGGGCTAAAGAAGAAATTGTTGGTTTACCTTCGCCCTGTGTACTCAAATATAGAGCCTCTCTATGCTCCCCTATCTTTATATCAACACTAATACCCACATCTCTCTATGTGTATCAGCAGGCTCTGTAGAAACTGATGGCCCTTAGTATGGTCCCTAGGTACTGTTGCTGGCTCTGAAGATCTCCTAGGAAGGTTTGGGGATGCTAGAACCTTCATAGTCTTTGTCTGCCCAGTCTCCATCGCAAGTACCCTCTCGTATACTCCTAGTATCTAAAGTCCACCAACCTCATCACACCACTTCTGAATAATGCAAAGGAATAGTAGATTAGCCAACTCCCTTAATGCTCTGTCATGTAAATCATACTGGAGAATGGTAGCAAAATCAACAGCGTATCCGACCATCATACAATCAACTAGTGTTGCTCCTTCCTAATTCAACATATTATCAAAAGCAGTAGGTATCAGTCGGTATCTTATAAGCAACTACCAAAACTTGGCCTCAAATGTCAATAGGCCTTCTTGATCATACCATGCCCTTGAATCCATGGGGTTTCATCACTTAAAGATGAATATAACTGGCTATCCATCTAGCCATATCAACCCTATCTGATCAGTGCTCAGCTTCTTGTATGATATATCGATCACATGTGACCCTCAGTATGTGATCACACTTACTTGTAGATGAAGCAGTAATGTAATCTGGGCTGAAGATAACTCTATGGATAGTTTTTGCTGAAATATCAACTTTGACCCCTCTAACCAGTGTATGATCAAGCTGTGGATACCTCATAAATCTCACTAGGACTGGATCTCTATGTATAAGAAGGACTATTGTAGCTTTTAGGATGTATAAAATTATCATAACATATCTGGGCTGTAAGAATCGACTGGTCTAATCATCCACTCTAATTAATATTGATCAAATATCACCTGTAGCTATTGTACTCAACTTAACACTGATAGATTAATCTGACACTTCTCATAAATGCACCTCATAGGCCTACCTACCTCTAAAACATAACTATCAATATCAAAATCTCCAATAGCCCTTCTACACACCACCTCAAATGTCTTTCCTCAGGAGTTGTATCTGAGGCATGTATGGGTGCTGAACTTTGCCCTTGCTATAGTAATGCATCATGGGTAGCCTTCTCTGTACCCTTCTCATAGTGTGGTACATCATCTATTTGCCGTACATGAGTAACGGTACCCTTCTTATAATGGGGCACCACTGATGGCTCCTCCTGCTCTATCTTTTCAGATACATCTTGAGAACCCTCCCCAGACTAGAGGTCATGAGCAGTAACCTATGGAGTAGACTTAGAATATGTATTCTCCTCCTTATCATTATTAACAGGTAGAGGAGTGTGTAGGGGTGACATCTTTACTGACTTTATCCTTGCTTAGACTGACACTGTCTGAGCAGCCTAGCGTGTTTGTCCTCTCATAACTCTGCATGTCACCTTAATTGTAGTGTCTCTACATTGCTACCTCAGGTACTCCTCCACTGAACCAATAGGCTCAAGAGACTCTTCTTATGTACTCGAGGTATTAACCTTTTTCTTCTTCATGTCTTTAGGTGCAATATGTACCTGAAAAACCAGTTGTTAGTTTCCAACAAAAGTGAGGGATAGAAAAAGTTGAAGAAAAACTCAAAATTTGAAAAGTTTGAATTTTTCCTCAGGTTTCACACCCTTTTAACCTATTTGAAATCACAAAAAGTCCAATGTACACACATATACCATAAATCATAACTTTAAATGTAAAAAAATACGCTCAACTAGTGGTAGTACACTATTCATTCATGTTCAACTTCCGGTTGGGGCCTAAATTTATATTTTACTTCAAAATAAGGCCCTACATTAAGATTTTAGGATACTTCAAGGGTCCTACATACAAGCATGATATATTCTATATATTTTACAATGTAATACACATATCAACTTTTTTAAATAATAAATGGATCAATACATAATCATTAGGAGCAGAGAAAGTAACCTCCTTTTTGAAGAACCGAAAGTGAATAATGAAGAAGTCAAGCAAAACCAAAGTTGGAACTTGTTTTTAGTGTGTTGGGACAAGTTGGTATCTCAAATAAGGGTCAATTTATCCATTACGTAAGTTTGGGGTTAGTTTGTGTTTTAAGAGAGAAGTTTGAATTCAAAGAGAAAAGTGAAGTTTTGAGGATTTGAATGAGTTAGAATAAGGTTAAGGTTGTTTAAATATAGGTGGCAGCTATTTTAGGTCATATATATGTGTTGGTGGGCCCAAAATTTGAATTAAAAATTGGGCCCACTTTTTACCTAGCCATGACAGCCACATGCCCTTGCACCTGCGGCCAGGCATGGGATGCAGGTGCAGGGCACATGTGTTAGGCCAAAAATTTTAGCCTGCTTTCCTGCAATCCGAACTTGGAATTTTGATATTTTTCTAGCTACTTATTATCCCACAACCTATGTTTGGGGGCCCAAAATTAAAATATGATGCCAAATCCATGACTTTCTATTTTTCATCCTCAAAATTTCAACTTTTCAACTTATTACTCAACTCACCGTATAAGACTTGTGACTATGATAGGTTTATCATGCATCCCGCTCACCTAGAAATCCATTACTATAGCTATTTTTACCATATTCTAAGTAAGCCCAAGAGCTAAAAACCTACAAAAAGGAAAAACAACAAAAATGTGAACACTAAAATGGTGGGTTGTCTCCTACTCAGTGCTTGGTTTAAGTCGTAGAATGATATGGCTATGTTGGTTACTCATATTTCACTAACAAGCCCATGGATTTCCTTCCATGCAGTACTTGATTTAACATCATGGCATAATGCAGGTATCGTGACTATGTAGAATTCATCAAGAACCCATAGGAGTATCCTCCAGGGTCATCAATACAATCAATCATCGACACTACTCTCCTATCGATTGGTTATTGCATTGACTTTTGGATTTTGAATATAGCCTCCTCATCGTTGACTCTGAATTTCAGCTCACCTTTCTCTATGTCAACAATAGCTCTACCTGTGGATATAAATGGTCTCCCTAATATAGTGTGCATCTCGGTGTCAACCTCACATTCTAGGATGACAAAGTTAGTCAAAAAATAAATTTATCCACCCTCACAATCACATCAAATGAGATTCCCATACATTTCTTCACGGTGTGGTCAACCATCAACGGCCGCATCGAAGTCATTTTTGAAGTGTTCAAGCCCAATTTCTTGAATATGGCCAGCAACATCAAATTAATATTGTCTCCTACCTTTGTCTGACTTTTGGCTCAATGACCGAACCCTTACCTTTGTTTTCAATAAATTTACCTTTATCACTTGTTACCTTCTTGAACTCAACAACAGGTGTCTCATCACCAGTAGCTTCTACAATAGGCAGTGGGGGATCCATAGTAGTGATGCCAATCCTCTTGGTAATAACAAGTACATGGCCATTATTTTTTGAGTTTTAACTATGTTGCTCGGAAGGGTACCTAGCTTCCTCTGATTTAGAGTTGTTGATATCTTCCTGAACTGGTGCTCCAACTACTTGTTAACATTGGCATGTGACTCAACCTTTTGGGTCAACCCTAAAGTGTCGGACTTAATCTCTTTACGGCTGATCTTTTGATTTTCTTGACCCTTTACCAGCTTAGCCAGCACCAATTCCATTCTGGATTCTGCATTTCCTCTCCTAAGTGGAATATACCTATCTCCCTTCTCTCTATAGTCATCCTTCTTTCTCCAATCACTATCTCACTCTTTCTTACGGTCTTGGTATCTATCATTGTAGTTCCAACCTGGGTTCCCTTTCGCTTGGGATCTAAAACCCACCAACTAATGATCCAGATACTTTGCTTCCTCCTCCAATTCTGACTCATAAGCTTTAGAAACTGACCCCTGTGTTGCTACTCCATTCACTTTCTCAGATGTCTCTATTGCAAGGTTCTTTGCTAGTACCCCTACATTAGTTTGTAGCAGTAAAATTTCTTGTGCTACTAAATTATCATCTACTTTCTATTCGCAGGAAGCACCAATAACATATGTGCCAGATACCTTCTCATCTTCCTGAATTTTCCATCATTGGTTAGTGAGTGAGATCTAATCTAACATCTCCAAAGCTACCACCCAGCATAGTCTCATTAAAGATCCTCAGATATAGTGTCTGCCATATCTCTAGAGCTGATGGTCAAGGATTGATAAAATATCTCCTACCAATTTATCCTTGACAATCAACGGTTGGGCACCATAATTAGCTTTTTATTGAACCTGAACTATGACTCGTACATAGATTCTGACTGTAACTGCCTGAAATTATAGATCTCATCCTTAAGCTGCAATATCCTGGATAAAGGAAAGAACCTGTTCAAGAATTTGTATCCACAACTCGTTCCATGTAGTGATAGAGCCTCTTAGCAGTTCCCCTAACCATAAAGATGCTTCTCCTGTAAGTGAGAGGAGGAACAACCTCATTCTAAGTGCTTCTTGATTCACCCCTAGATTTGTATAAGAATTGCTGATCCTGATGAAATTGGCAAGGTACAAGTTTGCATCATCTGTAGGCAAACCTGCAAACACACCCTTTAGATTTAAGAGCTGGATCATTGTGCTCGTGATATCAAACTGGATGCATGGGGGAAAATAGGAGGAACTATGGCTCCAGTCTCTACCGGATCAATATATCCTAAATATTCCTCATCATCTATATATGGATACACATACTAATATGTTGGGATTACTTGAACACGGGCAGCTCTAACTCTATTTTGGTTCCACCGAGTGGTACTGGTGGTCTGCTGCTTGTATCTGCTCAGATAGCTTTGCCTCCCTAGCTATCCACTGAGCTTCTTCTATTACTCTCCTCTAGATTTAATCTTGAGCTAAAAACTCACCAGTCTGATGATCAATAATATTGTGTACTCCTTTGGAGGAGGGGGATGTAGAGCATCACGAACCCCTTCAAGAAGTTCATCTCTTTTCTACTCAGACATCCTACTAGGTGTTTGTAGGATCCTCTCTAGATTCAGAAACAATCGAATTAAGGGATTGGCTCTACTCCGTGTGCTAGGCATACATAAACATATGCCCAACTAAGAACAAATATAAATAGAAAAATCCAAAAACTGCAATGATCTTAAATCACAAATCGACATTGTGTTCCCCAGCAATGCCGCCAAAATTTTGATGATGTCCAAACTACACCTCCTTTCAGAAGTTGATATGTCCACCATCAAAATATAGTAACCCTACAAAGGTTGGGGTGGAATTCTAAGGGAACATGTGGAGTTGTAGATCTTAGAAGTTGTAGTCAATGGGCAGAACTGGAAAAGTAAATGGAGGAGGGTTGTGTAGTATTATTAAGCAAGTAATTATACAAAGTTTGGTTGTAATCAGTCATAGGTGAACACTAGGATTGTGACCCCCTAGCTTCGTAACTCTATATACTTATTATGCTTTGTTGAACCAACACGATACTTTGCAAGTAGAATTGATAAGTTATACGCCTTCCACAATCTTTTGGACGAGCAGATGGATTTCACCCTTTACCTTTTGAGTTTCAGGATGCCGCCTTACTAGCCTTTATCTTGATACCATTTAACAATTACCTTTTGAATATCTAGTTATTAGATGAAATCTAACCATCTTACTAAGATAAAGCTAGAAGCATGGATCGAGAGCTAAACTCCAAATTATTGTTGTCTTTATCTTTTCTTAGTCACTACTCCTCTTTTGGAGTAAGTAGATATATCTAGAAGGGATCCTAATGTGTGCACCCATTAAGAAAACTGTTATAGTAAAGATAAAGCAATACATGCAAGGGTATCGGTTTATAACAACAACAACACTTCCCCTACTTCGTCAATCTACCAAGGTTTCCACAACCCTAGCTATAAGGTTTAGCCGCTCATGTTTATGAAGAAATCAATAACATTCATAATCAAAAGCATGAATGAAATCACAATGATAAGGAGTGTAAAAATACACAACAGTAACTGAATTAATCAACTGAAGTCAATACAAGAAAATCCCAAGATGAAAATTGAATCTTGGAATCAAAATATGTTTGTGAGTATCAAAGTCGAGTAACTCCAACTAAAAAACACATAAAGGGTATTTATAGTACATGAGGAAATTAAACCCTAACACTAAAGCCCGAACGAAATAGGAGAAAACAGGGTCGGTTGCCACATATGGTCTGCACTTGCGCCCTGAACCTGGGTGCAGGTAGTACCTGCGATCAGTAGGGTGGGCGCAGGTAACAGGATTAAAAAATCTTGCATGTCAGCTCTCGGGATTCAGGACTACTGGCACTTGCGGTTCGCAGGTCCTACTTGCGGTCCATATGTTGATTTTGTAAGTGTCAGGAGTTATCTTTTAATCTCTTCTTCGATTCTAGAACATGCTTTGCTCACAAACAAGCCAGAAAGTGTCCCGAACATCCATAATTACTCTAAAAATTAACCAAAAACACCTTTTTCATTTTTTTCACAAACTTACCCTCCAAAACATGATTTCCTGCAAAACATACCCAAAACACATCATATCGAATAAAATAACCTCAGAAACTTGTATATTTTTCTTATTTTAAGCATTGAAAGTGTTATATTTCTATAGCACATCAAATTCCTACCATACAAAGCCTCAAAAGGAGCCATATCGATGCTGGAATGGTAGCTGTTATTACCATAAAGGCTAAATGCTGCTCCAACTAGCCACCCAAATCCATCAAACATGCGAGGAGGATATCCTCCAAAACCTAAATAGTCTGCTCTGACTGACCATCATTCTGGTGGTGAAATGTTGTGCTAAGGTCAACTGGAGTACCCAACTCATCCTGAAAAGTCTTCTAAAAGTGAGAAGTGAACACAGAACCTTGATATGAAATGACAGACACTGACAAACCATGTAGTTGCACAGTCTCCTGAATATAGATATGGACCAGCCTCTCAGCACTAAATGAGACCTACACAGGAATGAACGGCGTAAACTTAGTCAATCAATCCACGATGACCCAAACACTATTAGATCCATAGGAAGTGCGAGGAAACCCGATAAAAAATTCCTTAGTGATTTATTCCCACTTCTTCTCGGGAGTGGGTAACCGCTAAAGCAATCCACTAGGTCTCAAATACTCGGCCTTCACTTGCCGGCAACACAAGAAATGAGCTACAAAATCTTCTACATCTTTCCTCATACCACCCCATCAATAATAATGTCTCAAGTCACAATACATCTTAGTCACTCCCAGATGCATGGAAGACCTTGAACAATGGGCCTCTCCAAAATCAATCTAATCCAATCACTACCTCTAGGCACCAAACTTGGCCCCCAATCCTCAAAACACAATCAGAATCAAGCGAGGCCTCCTTTGCCTCACCACTCAACACCTTATCCCAAATCAACCTCAATTTAACATCATCAAACTGATGAACTTAAATCTGCTCCATCAAGAAAGACCTAGCCTCCACAAATGCTAAAACATATCCAAGTGTCAAAATATCAAGCCCAACCATCTGGTTAGCTAGAGACCTATCCTACCCATGCTAGTGAACTTCCTACTCAAGGCTTCTGCATTCACATTAGCTTTTATCGGATGATAGAGAATAGTTAAGTCATAATCCTTATACAACTTAAGCCAATGACGTTGTCTCCTATTAAGATCTTGCTGGGTATAGAAGTGTTGGATGCTATAATGATCCAAAAAATCTCACAATGGACTCCATACAAGTAGTGCCTCCATAACTTCAAAGAAAAAACAATAACGTACAACTCTAAATCATGGGTAGGGTTATTTTTCTCATGGGGATTTAACTAACGAGAAACATAAGCAATCACCTTACCCTCCTGGATCAGTATAGAAACTAACCCAACACTTGAAGCATTACAAAAGATAGTAAAACCCACACCCTCCTTGATCAAAGTCAATATAGGAGTTGAAGTCAACAAATCCTTGTACTTCTGGAAGCTTACCTCACAAGTATCTGACAACTGAAAGGAATTCTCCTTCTGAGTTAACTTGGTCAATGGAGTTGACATAGGTGAAAAACCCTCAACAAAATGCCGATAATAACCTACCAAGACAATAAAACTCCAAATCTTAGTGGGCAAAGTAGGCCTATCCCAATTATGAATTGTTGCAATCTTGGCTGGATAAACCATAATACCCTTCTTAGTCACTTTATGACATGAGAAAGAAAGAAACTCCAACCAAAACTCATTCTTGGAGAACTTGGTATACAACTTCTCATCCTTCAATCTCTAAAGTAAAATTCGTAGATGGTCCTTATGATCGGCTTACTCTTGGAATAAACTAAGATATCACCTATAAATATAATTATGAAGGATTCAAGATATGATCAAAACACCCGATTCATCAACTCCATAAATGCGAGTGATATTTTTCAGCCCAAAGGACATGACCAAGAACTCATAATGACCATATTGAGTCTGTAAAGCCATCTTCGGAATATCTGAAGCTCTAATTCTAAGCTGGTGATACTCAAATCTCAAATCAATATTTAAAAACACTGTGACACTTGAAGTTGGTCAAACAAATCATCAATATGAGGAAGAGGATACTTATTCTTAATCATCACTTTATTTAACTGCCGATAATCAATATCCATCCACATAGATCCATCCTTCTTCTTTATAAACAAAAAAAGAGCATCCCAAGGTGGGTATACTAGGTCGGATAAATTCCTTATTCAAAAACTTCTATAACTGATCCTTTAATTCCTTCAACGCAGCTGGGGCCATCCTATAAGGAGGAATAGAAATGGGCTTGGTGCCCATCTCAAATCAATAGCAAAATCAATATCATAATCCAAAGGTATACTAGGAAAATCCTTAGAGAACACATCAATGAACTCATTGGTAACACTGACAGAATCTAAAAAAGGAGGAGAAGCAACACTAGTATCATGAGTATTAGACAAGAAAGGTAAGCATGCCCTCTCAACTAATAGATGAGCCTGAACAAATGATATAACCCTTCTAGGACCTGAATGAAGTGCACTTTTCCAAGCTATCCTCGGCACACCCGGCAAAGCTAAAGTCATGGTCTTAGAATAATAATCTAGAGCCGTATGGTAAGGATCTAACCATTCCATACAAAAAATGATGTCAAAATCAATCATATCTAACACAAGAAAATCTACCTAAGTCCTACACCTAGAAAAAGTTATAATACAAGACTGTTACACCCGATCACCACTAAAGGATCTTCTACTAAGGTAGATATGCAAATAGGCATGTCAAAGAGGCTCACTAACAGAATAAAAACCAAAAGAAAAATATGTAGACAATAGGAGAAAGTCGATCCTAGGTCAAATAACACATATGCAGATCTAAAACAAATGAGGATGATACCTACGATCATAACATCAGAAGCCTCTACCTCTGGTTTGGAAGGAATAACATAGTACTATCCACGACCACCATCTGGATGAGTAGCCCTGCGACTGCCACCATGAGTTATACTACCTCTTCTTCTTGAACCTCTAGTAGAACCCCTACCTCTTAAGCCTAAAAAGGAGTAGCTCTAATCATACGGTGGGGACAGTCCTTCGGCAAATAGCCAGTCTCATCACACACATAGTAAGCTCCACCAACCAACTCAATAAAAGAAGGTACATTTGGGCCCAGATGGCCACCCTGAACTACTAGACCAGAAGACCCATTACCCAAACTATGCAAGACTGCCTGCACTAGTCTACCATGATACCCATGAGAACCTCTAAAATCTCTTCCTTAAGAAGCACGACCTCTGAACTCACCAAAATAGTGTACCTTCTTGGAGCCTCCTAGAGATGCTCAAAGAACACCCTCAGTCATCTTAGCATAATCCACTATACTTGAAAAGGACACTCCAAATACAACCATCTGAGATATTGCTAATTAAATAAAGACATCCAAACCCTTTATAAACTTCTAAATCTTCTCAGACTTGGTGGAAATTCTAGTATAAGAATATCTGGAAAAGGCATAGAAGCATGTCTCATACTCTACAATAGTCATAAAGTCCTGCTTCAGATGATCAAACTCATCTCTCATCTGATTCCTCAAATTGTAAGGCATAAATATCTCCAAAAAGTCATTAGCAACCTGATCCCAAGTTATCTCAGGAGAATTGAGAGGTCTACCACTAACCAACGACTTTCACCAATATCTATCAGTATCTCTGAATTGATAGGTAGTATAAGCAACTCCATGTGACTCAAGCAAACTAAAATTATGAAACTTCTCTCGACAATCAATCAGGACACATAGGTATCCTCATCCACAACACGACTAAATCTAAGAGGACCAAATTAGTAATTATCTCAAAACTTTTCTTATCCTCAAAATACATCACTGTACTCACAACAAGAGGAGACATAGTAAATCTGGTAGGCTGATATCCTATCTGAGGAGGTAACATAGATGAAGGCTAAACTCCCAACCTCAGAATACCATATTTAGATGTCTATGTTGAAATAGGAATAGTACTCAGGGTCGGAGGAGTAACTAAGATAGAAACAGGTGCAATTAAAGGATCCACAATCAGTATTGGAGGAACACCCAGCATAACCAAATGAGAACCCTCTAAATAGGTCAGCAAATGCACCAACAACCCCCCCAAGACAGGGAAGAAAAACTCTGAGAAACTGAAGTAGGACCTATACCTCTAACATACTCAACATAAGGATCAGGAAAAAGTCCCCTAACACTACACCTAGATGGGGAAGATCTATATGCCCGTCCACTCTCTCGAGTCCATCCATAACTCGAGGCTTTCTCTCTAGATGAAGGCTCTACATCTCTAACCTTACGAGACCTAGTTAATACCATCTCTGCAGAGAAAAGTGAAATATAACTTAGAACAAAAGGTATGAAAGGAATTTGGATGATAAGGAAAGTAAATTTCCTAAAGATATTCTCTAGACTCTCGAAAAAAGATACTGGCATCTATGTACCAATCTATGAGACTCTATTAGACATCCCATTCTTACACCATTGATACTAATGAACCTGGATTCCTTGATACTGATCTGTCATGTCCCAAAACAAGGGTCATGATGACACTTATCGCGATGAACCTTGACAAGTAAGACTATCACAAACTAATACAGAAGGGGAAAAACAAAAATAATCCCAAGGTAATGCTTTAGAACAAAGCCCAACTATACAATATAATACAAAAATAATAATATACAAACAAAGATATTAAACCAACTCCCAAAACCTGGTGTCAATAGTGTAAGAACTACTTATATAATACATGAGTCAAATACATCAGAATATCCAACAAAAATAATATGTTTCTCTAAGTACTAGTAAAGACAAAAAATAATAAAGAAAGATAAAAGTGCGCCCCAGATAATGTAAGTCCAACCACTACCTTGAACAACTCTGAAGGCACCTAAAATCAAGCCACGTGAGATGCACCTACACCAAAATCTATATCGAAGGGGGCATAGTAGGGTTGAGTGAAGTAACTTGTACTCATTAGGTATCATAGGAGGACTGAGCAAAGCAGAAAATAAGGCATATAAAATGCACACTAAGGGCACGTCACCTACAATCAGAAAATGTTGCACAATGGTAGCCCACACTATTTGCACTAATAGTTCTATGATATCCATATTTAATACAACAAACACTAGAAAAGAATACAAGTATACATTTATACCACATATAAGAAGAAAAAAAGGAGAATAACATATACAAGAGCATCAAGTACAAAGGAGGTTAGAATAATGATAGGTAACAAGTCAAACAGAATATATAATCACATCACAAGCATAATTAAGTAACATAATAAGAATGATGATGATTTATGCACGAGGTCATCGTACAACCTCTGAGACTGTTACACAACCTCCATATAAACCTATGGAGCTAAAGCTTATTGACATAGGACCTATGGGTGGTTTGTCAACCATTATATAGTACATATATCCATATCTCTTCCTCGGCATAGCCCTTGGGATGGGTTTTATAAAACATTACATTTTCTATCATAAAAAAGTGTTGCCAATGTTTCTCAGTATTTTTGCAGTGGTACCATTGTTTCATGAATGAGTATAAGGATACAATGCTCAAAACCAACCACAATGAGTATTTCCACGATCAACCACAATAAGTATTTCCATAACCAACCAATATACCATCACTTGAGCAAAATATCCACTCATTATTTCCAACCATTCATGAAATCCAACATAATTTATATGCTAATAGAGTATAAATACATTTGAATACTCTGTTGGTACCACAATATGCTTATCATCAAACAAAACACAAGTATTCTTATGTATATAGGCTATTAACATCACATAGGATCCCACACGGTCATAAATATACCAAATCCACCAATTAAATCACCAATAGGCCCCCACATAGGCACAACACAATAAGAAATCCATTTTTCATGATTAGCTCCCACACCCTTAACATGCATTTTGCATCAGTATTAACTACCCAACCTAGTCTGAAAGAAGTTAAGCCATAACCTATCTCGAAGGCCAAAAACTGATCTACAACACTTTGATCCCAAAGCCCAACTCCTTACGAATGGATCCAAAATCACTAAAATATCAAAATATTGAATATACGTATTAAAAAAATCAATGATACCCATATTCCCTAGTTTCAAGTTGGGGTCAAAACGACCTTGAAAATGGGTTTTCAAAAAAGAAGGAAATTTTTTCAACTTTGTTCAAAAAATATGTTCCCTATATTTCTACTATTCTAGAACTTAAAATCCAAACAAAAACAAGTTAAAATGAGGTCCAAATTGTAAAAAAAACTATTTTTAAACTTTATCAGGTAAAATCTACAAAATCCATTTAAAACTCAAGAATTGAAGTTATTTTGAAGATGAAATTGAGGGAAAATGGATAATAATAGGATTAGAAACTCATTCAAGTGAAAAAGGAGTGAAATTGGTGTTTAAATTGGAGGAATACTATTTTTAGGCCTTACAGGCCAAAATCCCCGAATTCCATACTTTAATTAGTGTTTAAAACAAGAAATTAATGTTAGAGATTGAAGAAATTAGTTGAAATAAGTGTAATGAAGCTTACCCAAGACTAGAAATGGAGAAAGTTGCTCAAAACTACGAAACCCTAAGCTTCAATTCTCAAAAATGGTGAAAATGGAAAAAAAGTATTTATATACATAGGCATGCGATTGTGGACCATGGGTCGTGATTGATGTATGTTGTCTGTCATGGGAATCACGAGCGTGCACTAGGGTCGTGATCACAACACTTACCCTACATGCCCTATTGCTATCGCGGGTGCACAAGGTAGAGACTTGGTTCAATTCAAGTCTCTGCAACTCCCTCAAGATTCATTCAGAATTTCGTGAATGAAAATAAAATATGCTACCCTATCAAATTCGATGCATCAGAATCAATGTGCTGTTATATTTTTGATAAAATATCATTTTCACAAAGTTGACCCCCATAATGCAAAATCACAACTTTCAGAATAGAGGGTCGAAATGAGATTTAAAAGTTATAAAACCACACTAACTATTTCACCATCGTAAAATCGATGTTCTAAATTTTTTGGTGCAATTCATTTTTCCATCTATTCCATTGATCAAAAGATAGAAACTAAACTCCACTATAAGGCTCTCGAAGCCACCAAAAACTACAAAATCATATAAATGATACCAAAATGCATCGGAAACCATTCCAATAATCCCAACACCTTATAAATACCACAATGCAACCACGAGGAGGGGTAAAATGGTCAAATTACACAAATATACATATTTCACATATTTTATCAAAATTCAGATTGTTACATTAATATTATAATCAATTGCCAGACTCAAAATGAAACTTATATTATCAATATCATAATCAATTGCCAAACTTGAATCAAATCTCATGTCATCAATATCATCATTAATTATCGAACTTAAATCAAAACTCATATTATCAATATCATAATAAATTGTCAAACTTTAACTGAAACTCATGTCATTAATATCATAATTATTAGTAATAACTAACGAGTTTACTATAATTAGGATTAACTCCAAAAAATCAAACCATCAAGACCAATAAATAATCTCCTTAAATCTCATAATAAGAGGTTTTAAATGTATAACAAGCATAAAAGGTCTGTAAAACTAGTTTAAGTTTGGCCTATGGCGGGCTGGAAGTGCTCACTTCTAATCCTCAAAATATATTATTAGATAAATTCTACCCCAGACTAGGCTAAGCTACATAAATCCACTTTTAGATATTAAACAAGCCTTACATAGCCCTAAGATAGAAATTCTACTTAAAACATGAACAACTAGGTTAACTACGTCAAAATTACGGTTTCAAGATAGCCTAAACAATCCAACTAATCCAAATATTGGTAGTCATTCCACCAACACCTAAATCCCATACCATGTCTGGCATAATATCATCATTATACTACGAAACAACTCAATCTATAAAGAGGGTAAGCCTAGCCTACCTGGATACCAAAGAAAAGCTCGAAGAATCTGCTAAAATAATGATTTTTTCTTTCAAGAAGCTTTTGCAAGATGTCATGCTATCAAAATCATAATGTACTCATCAAAATGAGAACAATGATACCCATATTACACTATTGTGCTTTGGGTCCAAAAATCACATATAATCCCATGTAGGGCTTGTTTAAGAAATCATACATTCAAAACAAACACAATGTAATGGGTGAATTCTGAGCACTAATGATACTTAAATCAAGCCACCAAGATTTTAGGGATTCTAAAAAAAAATAAAGGGTTTAATCCTAAAATAGACGACTGCTTACCATAAATTCAAAGGAAAAACACATAACTATTCTTCTCCCAAGCTCCAAAACCACCCACAAATATTTTCCCCCAAGCTTTCCCACTTTATAGGGTTCTAATATCTTAGAAATGGATAAAAATGGTGATAAAAGGGCTAAGTGAGGTATTTATATCCTTCCCATGTACACGGGTATCACTTAAGTAAACTTCACGTCAACTTCACGTCACCTAAGTGATATTTGTATTCTGGCATGCATATTGCTTACACGATCAGTCAAGCACTTACAAGATATCTGGCTGCCTGAGCAAGTTTCACGTACGCGACAAAAGTAATGCCTACGAGATAGTGCCTCCACTGCCAATCCATTCTCTTAAGCAAAAAAATATGTCGCTTAAGCAATACTTGCTGGGGTTTGGCAGATTGCGTAAGCGATCAAAGGCATCACTTAAGCTATGCACCAACACCATCTAAGATTTAGAATTTTCCAAGTCTCTATCAAACCCTCGGTATTCATCTAGAATCTCGTATAAGCAAATGGATAATGCTACCCTATAAAATTTAACAGTGCAGACTTAATTGCGCAATTGAAATTTCCATCCAAGGTCATTTTAACAAAATATGGGTCCCACACCCACTTGCCATTTTTCTTACTTTCTGACCAATAACCCTAAATTAGTCTGGAGCCTCGATACACATACCAAGGGTCCTCTTAGCTTAAAATCATTATTTTGGATTTGTTCAAACAATCAGAATTGGCGTACAAGATTATTTGACTGAAGTTTTCTCTTGGTAGCCAATTTAAACCAGCAAAAACTTCAAAATGGGGAGTTGCTCTAGAAATAAAATAAATTACCCCAGTAACCAAACTGTTAATTCCAGCATGTCATAAATGACTTAAGCCAGCTATAGGAAACCTCTAAATAGCAAAAATGAGTGGAAACACGGAAAATGACCCGGAGGGTCATTACAATATCCACTACTAAGAGGACTTTTATCTGTGAAAGTAAAGGATTAGTATGTACTTGAAGCCTCGAACAAGTCAGGATATTGGGTCTGCATCTCACTCTCAATCTCCCAAGTATCCTCCTCTACTAGGTGGTGGCTTCACTGAACCTTAACTACAGGAATCTCCCTAGTGCGCAACCGCCTGACATTACTAGGCAAGATGAACACAGTCTCCTCCATGAAGGTCAACCGCTCAGCCAGCTAAACTGAGTCCCATATAAGAAAATGAGACAGATTAAGAATGTATCACTACAACACAGAAACATGGAAAACTGGATGGACACTAGGAAAATATGGGGGTAAGGCTATCTCATAAGCCACCTCACCAATTGTGTGAAAAATCTTGAATGGTACAATATATCTAGGGACGAGCTTGACATTTCTCCTGAAGCTCATCACACCATTCATGGGTTATACTCGGAGGAATAATTGATCACCAATACCAAATCTCAAGGCACAAAGTCTACAATCTTCATAAGCTTTCTTCCCACTCTGAGATATCGTCAACCAATCTTGAATCACCTTAACTTTATCCAATTACTCCTGAAGCAAGTCAATACCATGGGGTATAACCCTAGAGGTCTCAAATAAACCAATCGATGAATGACATCACCTGCTATATAAAGCCTCAAATGGTTCTATCTTAATACTCGAATAATAGCTGTTATTATATTCAAACTCTGCTAAGGCTAAGTGTTTCTCCTATTGACCTCCAAAATCTATAACACAGACTCAGAGAATATCTATGAGAACCTAAATAATCTTCTTTATCTGTCTATTGGTCTGAGGATAGAAGGTTGTACTAAGATCCACTTGAGTATTCAACTTCTCCCCAAAATCTCTCTAAAAGTTAGAAGTAAATATTGAACCCTGGTCCAAAATGTTAGATATAGGCTTACCAGGCAAACTGACTATCTCACAAGATAGATACAGGCTAACCTCTCGACACTGAAGGATATCTAAATAGTAATGAAATGTGCTAACTTGATCAACCGATCCATAGTGACCAAATACCATCTAAACCATGGGTGATACGAGGCAATCCACTAAAAAAGTCAATTGTAGTCCAATCACACGTCCACTTTGGAATGGGGAACCTCTGAATCAATCCTCTAGGCCTTTGATTCTCTGTCTTCACCTACTGATAACATACGCAATAAGCTATAAATCTTGCTACATCTTTCTTCATGCAACTTTACCAATAATGTTGCCTCAAATCCCAATACATTAGTTGTACCCAGGTGAATAGAATATTTGGAGCTGTAGGCTTTATACGAAATTGACCAAATCAAGCCATCCACCCTTGAAACACAAATACGACTATCAAATCTCAAAATACCCTCTGAATCGATGGTGGCCCTCTTAGACTTATCACTCAACAACTGACCGCGGATGATGCAAAGTCTCTTATTCTTAAAATAACGACTTTAAATCTACTGAAATAATGAAGACCTCTCCCTAACACTATCAAGAATTCTCTTAGGGTCTGAAATATCATGTCACACCATCATGTTGGATAAGGAATGAAGGTATCATGCCAATGACCTCTGAGAAACTAAATACAACCAGGCTACCTATACTCATCAATTTCCAACTCAAGATATCCGCTACCACATTTGCCTTGCCCGGATAATACAAAATAGAGATATCATAATCCTTAAGCAACTCCAACCATGTATGCTGCCTAAAATTAAGCTCTCTCTAGGTCATAATATACTGAAGACTACGATGATCCATGAATATCTCACAATGCATTCCATAAAGATAATGCCTCCAAATCTTAAGTGTGAAAATTACCGCCGCCAACTCTAAAACATGAGTGGGGTAGTTGCGCTCGTGCACCTTTAACTGGCTTGAACCATAAGCAATAACACAACCCTACTATATCAACACAACCCAAACTAACACTATAAGCATGGCAATACATGGTGAATCCCTCATCTTCAATAGGATGAGTCAAAATAGAAACTAAAGTAACTCCTTAAGGTTTCCGAAGCTCAACTCACACTCCTTAGACCATCGAAAAATAAAATCCTTTCGAGTCAATTTATTCATAAATGCTATAATAATAGTGAAACTCTCAACGAACACCAAAAATAATCGGCCAAACTAATAAAGCTACAGACCTCCACCAGAGATATAGGCATGACCCAATCACGAATGCCCTCAATATTTGCTTGGCTACCATAAACCCATCCATAGACACCATATTCCCAAGGAATGTCACCAACTCAAGCTAAAACTCACACTTAGAGAATTTGGCATAAAGCATATGATCTTTCAAAATTTGGAGCATATCACCAAATACTGTGCATGATCCTCTCTACTCCTAAAATATACAAGGATGTCGCCGATGAATACAATCATTAATGAATAAAAATAAGGCTTGAACACTCAATTCATCAAATCCATAAAGGTGGCTGGGGAATTAGTCATCGCAAAAGACATCACTAGGAGCTCATAATGACCATAACTAGTCCTAAAGGCTATCTTTAGGATATTCTTAGTCCGAATCCTTAACTGATAGTAATCGTACCTTAAGTCAATCTTAAAAAACATTGATGCTACTTGAAACTGGTCAAACAAATCATCAATTTGAGGCATAGGATATCGGTTCATCGTCGCCTTAATAAGATATCTATAATTAATTAACATCTTCATGGAGTCATTCTTCTTCTTTATGAAAAACATAAGAGCTCCCCAAAAAGATACACTCGGTCTAATAAAACCCTTACCAAGAAGATCCTCAACCTGAGCATTTAGTTCCTAAATATCGAAAAGAGCTATACGGTAAGGTACCATACAAATTGGGTGCCTGAAGAATTATTAATAACAAACTGAATATCATGAGTAGGAGGAATACTAAGTAGATCAGTAGGGAAAACATCAGGAAACTCACTAGCTATAGGAATAAAGTGAAGAGATGAAATCTCTATACTAACATCATAAATATAAGCGAGATAAAACTTGCAACCCCTTAAAATAAGCCTCCTAGCATAAACATAAGAAATAATCCTTATTGGCTTATGGCTAACCACTTACTGCCACACGACTGGGGGTATACTGGGTAGAGCTAAGGTAACGGTCTTGGCAAAACAATCCATGATTGCATGATAGTAGGATAACTATTCCATGCCTAGAATTACATCAAAATCTACCATGTACAATATAATAAGTCAACATGAGTATCAAAATTCCAAACAGTCATAACACATGATCCAAAAACCTGATCCACTATTAAAAAATCACCCACAAGAGTAGATATACATAATGGCACAAAGAATGAATCCCAAGATAACTCTAACTGCAGGGAATAATAAAAAGAAAGATAAGAATAAGTGGATCTCGGATGAAATTAAGTGAAGGCTAACTGACGGTACACCAAGATCGTCTATGTGAAAACAACATTCAAAGACTCAGTTTCAAGTTTAGCTAGTACTTCATACAACTGACCACACCCACCACCTAGTTGGGCTCTTGACCAATCTCTTTTCCTACCAGCCTGAGAGCCTCCACGAGCACTGTATGACCATTCATACCACATCAACATGGGGGATGAACATCTCTAATAAGTGGAACGCTTTAGCTAAAGGAATAATCTCTTGCATACAAGTGCACATGCAAGTGTACGTGGTCAATCAATTTGTAAAATGGCCTTTAGAAGCCAAGTATCGATCCCACAAGGACTTGTTCTCAACAACAAAGATTAAAAAAGTGCAAAAGTAACTACCGGTGATTGAGGGTTTAAAACTTCAAGTAAAAATAAATGAAATGATAATGTAAAGTTCTTGGATAATAATAAGAAGGAACCTAAGGTTAAGGCACTATGACCAATCCTACTTAGCTACGTAATCTCGTTGGTTTAGTTACTTATCTTTGTTGTTGGTTCATGGGGCTGAAAACATGATTGTGGTCTTTCAAACCTCTAATCAACTATTTAACTTAGCCTCACCACTACATCGTTGAGTAGGGATGCAAGAAATAAGCTAAATGCATTTGTATTCTTTCTATATATGAACTTAATAGAGCTAATTATGTATATTCCTATCCTAAATGCAAATCCTAATTTCATTTCTTTGAATGATTATGATCCTATTCCATATATCCCATGTTCTATTCTTTCATTCCTCTTTCTAGGTTTATAATAGAATTATGAGTTGTTTCTAAGGGTCACGAATTCGTAGAATAGTAAATACAAGGTTATATGAACAACCAACAATGATAAAGAACATAAACCAACTTAATTACAAATTTAAGTACTCATGTTCCTGGCCTTAACCCTAGATGAGGGTGTTTAACTACTCATGGAATTAAAAAGAATCACACTCAAGGAATTTGTGTTCATAATCCAAAACTGAAACAAATAAAAGGATAAAAACCCTAAGATAATCCTTCACAAGTATATTAAAAAACCCAAAAGTCATCCAAGGTTCTTACAAAAAGATTGGAGTGTTCTGTTTATAGTTGAAGATAATTGGCCGAACTTGACACACCAACATACCACAAACTTATCACAAAGGATAAGGAGTGTGGCATGCCCTTATTATGGTGAAACACTGCAATTTGCAATTTAGAATGTGGCTAAGGGCATGTCATGTCCTTAAAGTGGAGGCTACGGGGTGTGGCACGCCCCTAAGCCCAAAAATTCAAGCTTTGGTAATAATTTACTCCATGCGTTTGGCCTTTGGTTCCTTACTTTGTGGTAGCTTTTACTCTTTAGAAAAAGCTTGCATATCATCACATTACTAGGTTTAACATCTCACTAATATTCTATAACATAAAACACCATATATTAGAGCCCACAACATAATAGAATTCATCGAGAAGAACTAGAACAACATATAACTCAAGCTAAGACTACTAGTTTTCTTGTATAAAACTCTAAATGAAAATTTTCAATCCAAACATTGTTTAAACACACTGTAAACCTTACAAAATGTATTCAACACATAAATGTTTAATTATACAAATATTAACTTATTACACACATAAGAAGTCCTCAAAACTAGGCTAATTAAGGATAGATAATGATACTTAGGTGCATAAATCAACCTAAGATCACACTCTTGTGAGAAATGACCAAACGTTTCACAAACATAAGACGCCTCATGAGATGTACCAAAATTAAAAGATCCATCTGACCTAGAATAACCAGAAGACAAACCCCTTGAAGACTGATCACTACTTTTGCCAGGATGATCACTAAAACTACACTGACCTTTATTGATAATTTGGAACATGACTTGAATTTTTATACTAGACTAAACTGAGGCTGATATGGCTGGCATGGAGGGTATCTACCCTGAGAACCACTGCCTCTGAATCTTGAGACACTATGGCTCTCACTGAAATTGCCCTGATATCATGGCCTCTTATTTTTGCCCCTTGGGGCCTCGTGATACATATCCTCTATAACCTGAGTATGGTCTAATACTTTAGCAAAAGTCCTACCCACATCAACCATACTCTGTGTAGACATGTGAAAAAAAAGGCTCAATCCCCTCAAAAAGCAATAAACCCTCTCATAATCATAAGTTAAAATAGAAGTAGCATGCCTAGCCAACTTGTGAAAACAAGCCTCATACTCCACAACAGTTATGGATTCCTACTCTAACCTCAACAAATAATCCCTCAAATGATCCCTAAGACTGAAAGGCATAAGTTTCTGCAAGAAGATCTTAAAGAACTAAGTCCATGAAAAAAAGGAAGATTTAACTGGCCTATAATCAAAATGGACTCTATGTCAATATCTAGCTGCTAAATCCAACTAAAAAGTAGTGTAATCCACACACCATGAGTCTCAACTAAGCCTAAATTATGGAGCCTATCCTCACAAGAAATTAGAAACTCATAAGCATCCTCGCCTGGTCCACCAAAATATCTATACAGAGCCAATCTCAAGTATCTACCCAATATCTTCTACTTCTCAACAAACATGGTAGGATAGGCTACCACTGGCTGAGTATTCACTGGCAAATAAGGGACCTCAACTTTAGGAGATGCAGTAACAGGTTGTGCTCCCACTTATGTACCATTCTACTTTTTAGATTATGCATCATTAGATGGTGCACGACCAACTGATCTCAAAAGTTAAACTAATGTATCTCAAAGTAAGGAAGAGGAAAAAAACCCTGGTAGAGTCTGGGCTGGTCATTAGCCCACTGCTGGCTGGGGTAGAAAAATATCTGGCTTAGAGACAAGAATAAGGCCTGGGGAAGGCCCTTATCCTAGTCCCTAGCTAGGGCTATATCACCAGGTTGTCCACAACTTCTAGGTCATCCACAAACAATAGTAGGATCCCTAGGTTTGTCTTGGGATCCTCATCTTGTGTAGCAATAACACTTAACCTAGCCATTTATGAAGAGTGAAATTAAAGGAATTCCTTGTAAACTAATTCAGACTCTCATCACAGGATGAGTGAAAGAGTGAAAAGGTCCTAAGAATGTCTTATAGCCTTCCGAAAATAAGAAACATACCTCATTATTCTGATCTATGGGTCTCTACTAGACACTTTCTCTTGTACTAACAATACTAATGAACCTAGGCTCTAATACCAATTTGTCACAACCCAATTTACAATTCATGATGGCACCAACTTTATTCCACTAGTAGGTAAGCCAAATTGTAGCCCGAAGCAATAAACAATGGGCTATTTTAGTGGAAAATGGTCTAAAAGGCTGAACCCTAACAATTTAATACTTGTAATAAGGAAAAGATAATAAACATAACCCAAGGATAGATAAAAATTGATAACCATCCCATAACTTAGAAGTGTCAGTACAAGAGCTACTACAAATACACCACAAATTCTAAAATATTCAATATAAAATGTCTTGAAAATAAAAGGCTAGATATAGATAAATAAAAGGAAAAAAGGTAACTTTGACGACAACTAGTAGTCGCATTTGTACCAAAAAGGTACAAAAGTCTGAGTACCAAAATCATTGGTACTTAGTAGGTATCATTGATCGAATGATCTAAATCATGATATATATATATATACGATAAAACATGAGATAAAATAAACTAACTCAAGGCAAAAGGACAAACCCGAACAACGCTATGTATAATACATAAAATCCAAAATAATAACGTAAAGGGCATGAAATTATAACTACTGCATTGGCTCCGATAAGAAAATAAAAGTAGAAAAATAAATGACCTAATGCAGGCCCCCATAATCCTGGATGGTACAATCAAAGAAGAGTAAATAAATGAGTAACCACCATTTGCCAACTATCAGTCCATAACAAAGAATCCATTCGTACCCTACCACATCTAAACTATTCTCCGTACTGAACTCAAGAAAAAATTCAATAGCATAATCATCATTACCATCATCATCATTTGCCGGACTTAAACCAGAACTCAAATTATTAGTAACATCATAAATAACTAGACTCAAATTGGAACTCATGTTATTAATATCATAATCAATTGTCAGACTCGAATTGAAACTCATATTATCAATATCATAATCAATTGTCGAAGTCAAGACGAAACTCATGTAATCAATATCATAACCAATTCCCAGACTCGAACCAGAACTCATGTTATCATAATCATTAGTCGGACTTGAACCCAAACTCATGTCATTAATATCATAGTTATTAGTAATAATTATCGGGCTTTACCATAAATAGACTCAACTCCAAAAATAACCCATCATGACCATTAAATTTCTAATCTCCTCAAATCGCATAATAAGTATTTTGAAATGTATAAGAAGCATATAAAGGTCTACCAAAACTAGCTGAAGTTTTTGCCTAAAGCAGGCTGGAGGGGCTCACTTTTAATCCCCAAAATTCATTATAAGACAAATTATTCCCTGGACTATGATAAGTTATATAAATCCAATTTTAGATATTAAACTATCCTTAAATAGACCTAAGATAAAAATCCTATTTAAAACATGAACAACTAGGTCAACTTTGTCTAAATTAATATTTCAAGACAGCATAAATAGTCCAACTAAACCAAATATTGGAATTCATACCTCCAACACCTAAATATCATCCTAAGTCTAGCATAATATCATAATCATACTATGAAATAGCTCAGTCTATGAAGAGGGTAAACCTAGCCTACCTTGATGTTGAAAAAAAAGATTGAAGAATTGGCTAAACCAATGATGTTTTCTTTTGACAAGCTTTCCCTAGATGCCACACTATCAAAATCATAGTCTACTTATCAAAATGAGAACAATGATGCCCATATTGCACTATTGTTCTTCAAGTCCAAAAAGTACATAAAATTACATGTGTGGCTCATCAATAAAATCATACATTAGAAACCACTACAACATCCCTCTATGCTCAAGAAATATGTATCCTAAAATATGAGTGAATTTTGTGCTCTAATGGTGCTAAAATCAAGCCACCAAACTTCTAAAGATTCAAAAACAAATAAAGGGTTTAATCCCAAAATAGATGAAAGCTTACCACAAATTCAAAGGATAAAGGTATAAATAATCTTCTCCCAAGCTATAAAATCACCCATAAATATTTTCCCCAAGCTTTCCCACTTTTTAAGGTTCCAATATCTTGGAAATGAATGAAATGGTGAAAAGGCCTAAATGGGGTATTTATACCCTTCATAGGTACACGGGTATCATTTAAACTAAGTTTGGGTTGTTTAAGTGATACTTATGCTTTGGCATGCATATTGATTACATGATCAATCAATCACTTACGCGATATTTGGATACCTGAGAAAATTCATGTACGCAACATAAGTATCTCTTACGCGATAGTGCCTCCACGACCAAGCCATTCACTTAAGAGACAAAATTTCTTGTTTAAAGTATACTTGATGGGGTTTGGAAGATTGCTTAATCAATAAAAGACATCACTTAAGTAATTCAATAACACCAACCGAGATTAGAAAATCTGAGACTTGGAATATTCTAAGTCTGGTCCAACCCCTCTGGATTCATTTAAAATATCGTATATGTAAACAAATAATGCTACCCTATAAAATTCAATGTTTCAGAATTAGTGGTACAATCAAAATTTCCATCTGAGGTCATCTTGATGAAAAGTGGGTCCGACACTCACTTGCTATTCGTTTAACTTATGACTAATAGCTCAAAATTAGTCTGAGAGCCTCAAGACCTGAACCAAGGGTCCTCCTAGCCTAAAATCAATATTTTGGCACTATTAGAATAGTCAAAATTGGTATATAAGGTTTTCAAACTAAAATGTTTTCTCGATAGCCATTTTAAAACAGCAAAGACTTCAAAATAGAGAATTGGATTTATAAATCAAATGAACTACCCGGTAATTGAAATGTCAGTTCTAACAATTCATAAATGACTTGGGGCAACTATCAAAAAGTTCTAAATGGAGAAAATAATCAAAATCATAGAAAATGACCTAGAGGATCACTATAGGTACCCACTCTAAGAACCTTTACCTTCGAATTATGAGCCACTCCAACTCCCACTGTAGCTACTGTATTAATGTGGTCTCTTAATGCTGCCATCTAGGGCCTTGAGATGTATGTTGTGATATAGAAATATAGCACTTTTTATGCTTATAAATGAGCAAAATATATAATTTTCTGAGATGTTTTTATTAGATATGAGGCGTTTTGGGTATGTATTGTAGGAAATCATATTTTGGAAGCTAAGTTCATGAAAATAATGAAACACAGTGATTGTGGCTACTTATTAGAGCAATTATGGATGTTCAGGATTTTTTCGGCTTGTTTGTAATCAAAGCATGTTCAAGACTTGAAGAAGAGTTGAAAAGAGGACTCTCGATACTTGATAAGTCAACATGTGGGCCACAAGTAGCACTTATGGACTGCATGTGGGCAAAGCAAGTGCCAAAAGTCTAAAATCCTGAGAGCTGACTTGAAGGAAAATTGTGTTTTGGCACTTGTGATCGCCACTTTCACCCTCCCTGCATGCCGCAAGTGATACCTGCGCCTAGGGTCAGGGCATAAGTGTAGACCATAAGTGGCCACCGACCCTATTTTCTCTTATTTTGTTCAGGCTTTGATTTTAGGGTTTCCTCATGTATAAATAACCTTTATGTATTTTTATAGACGTTATTCACTTTTGATATTCACAAATATATTTTAATACCCAGATTGGATTTTGATATTGGGATTCTCTTGTATTGAATTCAGTTGATTAATTCATTTATGGTTGTGGTTTTTTTTACTTTTTATTATTGTGATTTCATCTATGCTTTCAACTATGATTGTTATTGATTACTTCATAAGCATGAGCAGCTAAAACCCATAGCTATGGTTGTGGAAACCCTAGCAGATTAACGAAGATTGCTATTGTTGTTTTGAATCGATACCTATGTATGTATTACTTTATCTTAATGTAATAGTTTTCTTAATGGGTGAACACATTAGGGTCCTTCCTAGATTATTGCTACTTACTCCAAAAGAGTAATAGTGACTAGAAAAAGATAAAGACAATAGTAATTTAGAGTTTAATTATTGATCCACGCTTCTATGTTTCTTAGTAAGATGGATAGATTTTATATAATAACTAGATACCCAAAAGGTATTGGTTAACTGGAATGAAGATAAGGGTTAGCAAGGCAATATCTTGAGACTCAAAAGGTAAAGGGTGAAATTATTTTTCTCGTCCAAGAGACTGTAGAAGGTACATAACTTATCGATTCTGCATGCAAGGTATTGGGTTGATTCAACATAGAAAAATAAGCCTAAGGAGTTGAGAATCTAGGGGAACACAATTCTAGTGTTCATTTATGAATGATTAAAATCGAAGTTGATATTCGTTACTAGTTCAACATTGATACTCAAAACCCCCCATTTACTTTTCTTGTTTAGCCTGCTGATTATAACAACTGAGAGCAGTGACCTTATACTCAAAAACCCAATTTTAACCATTTCATTAGATTCAAAAAATTGATTTTGGGTTAGTAGATGGGTTGGTTCCGGTTTGGAACTTTTATTTTGCATTTTGAATCTTTATTTGAAAACTAGAAAAATTTGCCTAAAAGGGCTCTGGGGGCTAATTTATTGAAAATAATCCTTTTTTGAAAATCCAACATTGTCATTGAGTCTATAACATCGAATTTAGCCTAGTGGAATAGTTCATTTGCATCAATGAGATTTCAAAAAAATTTGAGGGGTTAATCAGTAACTTTGCAATTTGGCAAAGTTGTTGATGTAGCTAAAGATGGTGCAGTTGCTTTGGTGGGTAAAATCCTAATTTAGTGGTATTTGCTTTAGCATAAATTCACCATTTTAATAGTCAAATGAACAATCACCACTACTAAAGTGATCACTTTACCTCTTTAGCAAAAAGGGGCCACTTTAGCGGTCACCATCCACTTAAGCGGTTAAGTGGCCAATATTGAAAACTATGTAAGTCCAATTTTTGCATTTTCTCCATGTTTTGGTCTCCAAGCTTCGGTAAAGGAAATTTTTGACTTCATCGATTTTCATGTTGATAAGCTCTAAACTCATATTTTCATTATTTCCACGGATTATGTCTTCAAAAGCACCTTTTTTCTCGATTTTGAAATGAATTTTTTGGGGATTGATGAAAGAGTTTGAAAATTATTTTCATTGATTTAGACCTTGTTTTAATTCATTTTTTCGTGGATTTTCAACTGTAGACTCTCATAACTTAGGGAATGAGTTTCTAAAATAAAATTTCAGTTTTACCCCTTTTCTTTTCAAACTTATTTCTTGTGTCCATTTTGGACTAATCTTAAATATTGTCAATATGGTCCGTGTTAATTTTCTTTTAACACATTAATTTTATATTTTAATGTCAATTAATTCTGAGATCACTCAAAAGGGGAAGGCTATGTGTTAAAGGACATTGGGGTCGAATTTCATCATTTTGAGGTAGTTTATGGCTTAAATTTCTTTATACTAGATGGGTAGTTAATAAATAAGTAAAGCAAGCTATTGCTATGGGAAAATGAATATGAATTGCATCTTGAGAGTATTTTTTATTATGGGGCTTATATTCTTGTTGTTGCTGACTTGAAATATCATATATTGTGTGCTGCTTGTGTGAGATCTTTATATGGTATTAATTAGTTTTTTCATGCATATTTATTCCAATAGTGCCTTACAAGAATTGATATCATGAATTGTTGACATACTGAGTTTATTTTTTAGCTCAATTATACATGTATTGAATGGATTGGTTATCTTCATACTGATTAGATTGTATGTATACATCGTTATTTCATATATACACATTCATGAGATATCAATACCATTAAGGAATACTATTTTGACTGAAAATGAGATATTTTCATTAGAACCTTGATTCGTGAACACAAGCCAAAGAGGTGGGCTAAGATTTTTGAGATATAGTATATGAGTTGCGAATCCCCAATTAGTCCTATTTTAGGAGTATTGTCACTATATAGGTTTATACAGAAAGTTATGTGATGAATTAAGAATCATTCCCTTCATCATTATTGATTTTCATATGCATATGCATTTTTGGTGACATCTTTATGTTTCTAGATATAAATTTAGGTTTTCACCGTCCTGATTACCTGATTCCCTTTTGCTTTTTGTATTTTATTAGAACTATTAGTGAAGATGGTGTTAGTTACCATTTGAGAGCTTTTTATATTTACAGGTGGTGTGCTCGTAGTATTTATATACCTTTATCATTTTTTCTTAGCTCAGTCAGCCTATGATACCTACTGAGTAAAAATGGATCATATGTACTTTTATAGTCCCCTTTTAGCACAGATCCTAGTACGAGTATGCCACATTGTTGGCTAAGTTCGTCATTGATCAGTTGGAGATTTCAAGGTAGTGACACATTTTAGGCTATTAGAGTTGGTTGTAGGCCTTATGTTATCTACTTTATGTCCTTATTTATTCGACTCAGACTCTTGTTTTATTTCATAATCATATATGGTTTGAGATTTTTTTCCCTTATGATACCAGGTTTTGAGATGGTTATGAATTTTATTTAGAATTCCGTATGTATCTATGTTTATGGCCTAACTTTATTCTAGATATCTCGTCTTGCTCAATTTTATTACTATTACTAAATTTTCTAAGCTTTTGAGAACTTGGCTTACTTATTAAGGTTGCACTAAGACAAATTTCATCATGATCTTAATTTTTTGGTTATGACAAATTGGTATCAAAGTGCTAGGTTCACCAGTCTCATAAGTGTAAGAGCAGGATGTTTAGTAGAGTCTTGTAGATCAGTACGTAGCCGTTAATACCTAGCTTTGCTAGGCTATAAGATGTATTTAGGATAAATTTCTCTAATTTGATTCGTTGTCGTGTGGGTTGTTCATACTCAATGTTCTAAGCTTGTAATCTATTTTTTTGCGTAGATTGTAAGGACTAGATCCTAGAATGGTAGAGATGTTGATTTAACACTCGGTATGGGAGTCCCATTCTAAGGATGAGGCAGGGATTGTGGTTGACCCAGAGGTAGAGAAGGAGCATAAGAATTTTTCCCAGTCAGATAATATGCTAGGGAGGCCTCTACCGAGCCTAAGGTTGAGTATGCTAGAAACGACTATCAAACATGGGGTGTGGGGCCATTTTAGCTCCTACTAAGTTCAGTTGACACCCAGTGTTACAAGATCTCTTAATTCATCTATTGAGTTATTTAGAGAGTGTTACCTTGAGTGTACCTAGTATTCCTCATATTTTTAGTGGGGTTTCATCACAAGTCCTGGCATCTGCTTATGGATCTCCTACTTCTAGGGTACAACTATCATTTATGGTACCCCTACATATGGATTCATTACCTAACAAACTTATTATATCTCTAGTTTCTTTAGGGACTATGATATCTTTTGATGAACCAAATAGGTTTGCGATGATTATTTACTTAGCTCCCCCTAATTTTAGTGGAGTAATTGGTGAGAATGCCTATGAGTTTTTGACTGATTGTCAGGAAAAGCTAGATAATCAGGATCCTTTGAGTCGTATGGAGTTGCTTATGTTAGCCGTCAATTAATGGATGTGACTAGGGACTGGTAGATATTAACTTTTAGTTGAAGGCCTTTGGATTAACCAAGTCTAACTTTGACTTAAGTTTCCAAGGCATTCTTAGAGAGGTTGTACGATATATCTTGAGAGATCAATAAGGGATGAGTTTGATCACTTGGAGTAGGTTCTATGTCTATTATTGAATATGAGGCACCCTTCTATGCTTTATCTATCTCCATAGAGCTAGAGAGGATTCAACAGTTTATGAAGGGGTTAGAGGGTCCTTATTAGTTAGCTAGTCCCAGATGGTTGTTTTAGGGGCTTCTTTTTCAGAGTATTATTAAGCAAGCCAAGTTGACCGAGTCTATTGCCCCGATTTCTCAGGAAGGCACCAAAAAGGTTCACTATCAAGTTGAGTTTAGTTGACATGCCTCTTAAGGTAGAGATTTCTCTAGCAAGGGTTCCCGTGGTCATCATGGTAAGCCAGTTCAAATCTCTTTACAAGGATCAGGTAATAGTCGTTTAGGTTTATGGCTTTTAGGTATCTAGGCATTAGGCTATGCTAGTGGAGGTTCTAACTTTAGTTTTTTAGGCCAAGGAGATCGTCCTAGATTGTTTGTGACCCCTCAGATTAACTTAGGACATAGAGGATGCTATGTGTGAGATGAGGTTATCCATTTGTACAAAGATTATCCTCAATATGTGTATGTACCTACTCAGTAGATCTCTCAGCTTTATCATTTCCTTACTCTAATATATGAAGTAAGGAGTAGTTCATAGAGTGGTAGGAGTAGTGCTAGAGGTGATAGATGTAGAGGTAGATAAGCTTATGGTGGTGGTCACGAGAAAACATGGGCAGTGTTTTGCTTTACTTGAGAGACCCAAAGAAGAGGCTTTAGATGCAGTCATTATAGGTATCATTTTGGTTTGCTATAGATATGCTTCTATATTATTTGACCCTGGGTCTAAATTCTCCTTTGTATCCATATATATTACTTTTAGTTATGATAATATATATGGGTCCCTTGTATCTACCTAGTAGGAGATTTTTAGTGGTGGATTGATTGTACCAATCTTGTGTAGTTACCTTTACAGTGCATGAGACTTGGGTAGATATGATTACCCTATATATGGTTAAATTTTATGTTATCATGGGTATGGATTGGTTAGCTCCCTATCATGCTATTTTTGGACTATATTATGAAGACTATGACCTTAGCTATATCAGGTGTGCCTAGGATATCTTTGAAGGGTATGCTTAATTTAGGTCTAAAGGGAGTTATATTATTACTATATGCTCACCGCATGGTAGAAATAGGGTGTTTGTCTTATTTGGCTAATGATTGTAATACTAGTGTTTCCTCACCATATTCTTTGGATTCTATCGAGGTTGTTATTTAGTTCATAAATATGCTTTCTACATATTTGCTTGGTATACCTATAGATCATGACATTGATTTTGCTATTGACACGAAGTGTATCAAGCCTATTTCCATTATTCCTTATATGATGGCCCCAGCTAACTTGAGTGAATTGAAGGAGGAGTTACAAGATTTATTGAGTAAGAGATTTATTAGGCATAATGTATTTCTTTGGGGTGCTCCTATCTTGTTTGTGAAGAAATAAAATGGTTCCATGTGCATGTGTATTGACTATAGGTAATTGAATATGGTGACAGTTAAGATCAAGTATCATTTTTCTCGGATTGATGATTTGTTAGGCTATCTTCAGAGTGCTTCTATTTTTTATAAGATTGACTTGAGGGTTGGGTATGACCAATTGAAAATTAGAGCTTTGAACATTCCAAAGATGACTTTTTAGACTCAATATGGTCATTATGAGTTCCTGGTCATGTCATTTGAGTTAACCTATGCCCTAGAAGTTTTCATAGAGTTGATGAATTAGGTATTTTGGTCGTATCTTAACTCTTTTATAATTATATTTATAGATGATACCTTAGTTTATTCCAAGAATGAGTCTAATCATGTAAGACATATGATTCTTTAGAGAATTCATGATAAGAAGTTATACGCTAAATTCTCCAAGTATAAGTTTGAGTTGGATTATCATTCCTTTTTGGGTCATGTGGTGACCAAGGATGGCATTATATTGATCTAGCCAAGATTACGGTGTTTTTTTGGGTTAGGACCACTAGTCCCATCGAGATTTAGAGTTTCATTGGCTTAGCAGGTTATTATGAATATTTTGTAGAGGGTTACTCGTTTATTACAGATTCTTTGACCAAGTCAAGTTAGAAAATGATTACGTTACAGTGGCCAGATGCATGTGAGATGAGCTTACAAAAGCTCAAGAAGTTGTTGACTTCTACTCCTATCTTGACTTTGCCCAAGGAGGGTATGAGTTTTACCATATTTTGTGATGTTTTTGGTGTAGGTTTGGGTGTAGATTTAATGCAGGAGGGTAAAGGTGATTGCTTATGATTCTCATCAATTGAAGTCTCATGAGAAAAATTACCCTACCTATGTTTTGGACTTGGCTATGGTTGTGTTTGTGCTAAAATTGTAGAGACATGAGTTATATGGAACACATTATGAGATATTCTTAGATCATCATAGTCTTTAGCACTTCTTCACATGATGATATCTTAATATGAAACAATGATGTTGACTTGAGTTTCTTAAGAATTATGATTTCACTATTCTTTATCTTTCAGGAAGGCTAATATAGTTGTGGACTCCTTAAGTTGAAAGACCATTAGTATGGGGAGTAAAGTTCATCTCTTGACCTAGGAGTTGCCTTTAGACTTAGAGGTTCAGTCTTTACCTAACTATATGGTTATGCTTAATATTTTATTTCCCAAAAGTGTTTTAGACTTTGTTGGTGCTAGATCTTCTTTGATAGAGAAAATTTGAGCTCACCAATTTGATGATTATAGCTTGAGGGTTATTTGAGATAACGTGTTGAGTGGATAGACTAAGTTAAGATCTTTTAATTTCAATGGTATATTAAGGATTAGTGGTCGACTTTATATGTAGAGAGTTCGTGGATGGGTGAATTTGATTTTAGAGGAGGCATATTATTACAAGTATTATAATTAATCAATGGGTAATAAAAATGTACCACGATTTGAAGCAGCTTTGTTGTTGAGGTTTTATTAAGAAGGATGTAGTGGATATTGTAGCTCGTTGCTTGTGTTGTCAGCTTATAAAGGTTGAGCACCTAAGACCCGGTGATTTTCTTTATAGATTACCCATTCCTAAAAAGGAGTGGGAAGTGGATCACTATGGACTTCATGAGCCGATTGCCTCATACTTTTCATGGTTTTGACATCATTTGGTTCGTTGTTGAGCGATTGACCAAGTCAACTCATTTCACCCCTATTAAAATTTAATCTAGTGAGAGGAAGTTAGCACGTATCTATATTTGAGAGGCAGTTCATCTTCTGGGGTACCCATGTCTATTATCTCAGATACAGGTTCAATATTTACTTCTAACTATTGGACAACTTTTTAGGAAAAGTTGGGTACTCAATTAACCTTAGTACAACTTCTTACACATAGAACGACGGATAGTCGGAGTAGAATATTCATATCTTGAAGGATATAATCTGAGTGTGTGTTATGGACTTTGAAGGTTAGTGGGAGCAATATTTAGTCTTAGCAGAGTTTCATTATAATAATAGCTACCATTTGAGTATTGATATAACACCTTTTGAGGCATTGTATGCTAGAAATTATTGGTCCCCAGTTGGTTGGTTTGAGACTTTTAAGGCTAGATCTCGCGGTACCGACTTTCTTTGTGAGTCTTTGCATCAAGCTTGGGTGATTTAGGATACGCTTCGAGCAACCCAAATTAGGGAAAAACTTATGTAGACCACAGGCTTTCTGCATTGAATTTTGGGATTGGTGATTGAGTCTTTGTTCGTGTGTTGCCTATCAAGGGCGTGATGAGGTTCAAAAAGAAGGCCAAGCTTAGCCAGAGGTATGTTTGACCTTTAGAGATAATTTGAAAATTTAGGGAGGTTACTTATTAGTTGGATTTGTTTCTAGCTTTTTCAGCCATTTATCCATTCTTTTGTGTATCTATGCTTTGGTGTTATATCCCAAATGAGTCACAAATGCTTTATTAGGATTCGATTTAATTAGATGAAAGGTTGACCTCGTTGAGGATCCAGTTTCCATTTTATCTAAAGATGTTAGACAATTATGTTCTAGAGTTAGTCTGGTAGTTAAGGTTCAGTGGACACACCGTCCCATCGAGGAGGATACTTAAGAGGTCAAGTCTGACATATGTTGTAGTTACCCCTATCTCTTTACCAACTCAGGTACTTCTTTCACCTTTAGTTTGAGGTCTAACTAGAGTCTTAGTGGTAGATATTGTAATGACCTGATTTATAAAATTTTACTTTCTATGTATTTTGACTATTTTTCCCTTCCCCATAGTTACTACATGTTGATTTTGGAGTGTGGACATGGTCAATCCAATTCCCTATGTCTCTAAAAATATTTTGGGATAAATTGAGAGTTTTAGAGACTTTAAAAGTCATTTAGTTGTCTTTACTGAACATTTTATGTTTCGAGTATTGAATGGCGATTTAAAATGTTCCATTAAATTAGAAAAGTCGATGTTGGCTTAGTAATGGGGTTGGTTCGAGTTTGGAACCTTTATTTCTCTTTTTGACCCTTTGTTTGAAAACTAGTGAAATTTAAATAATAGGGATCCAAGGGCTAATTTGTTGAAAACAACCCTTTTTCAAAAATTTGAAGTTTCCATTGAGTTTGGAATGTTGATAGCCTAGTGGTATAGTTCGTATTCATTCATGGGATTCCCAATGAATTTTGAGAGGTCGATTGATAACTTTACAACTTAGGAAATTTGTTGGTGCAGCTGAAGCTGATGTAGTCGCTTTAGCGACAATGCACTGTTCTAGCAGTCAAATAACCAGTTGCCCACTACTAAAACAAGTAGTTTACCACTTTAGTGGGTTACACTAGTGGAAAGGGGATGCTTTAGCAGAGCTAGCCATGTAGGCCAGACTGTTTAAGCGGCCACCAATCACTTAAGCGGTTGCCACTTTGGTCATTCAGCCACTTAAGCAACCAATGTTGATAAACTATACTTAGGTTCAATTTTTGCAATTTTTCTCTATTTTTGGACCTCCAAGCTTTAGAAAAGGCATTTTTCTAGGATTCCTTCACTGGATGTTGTATGGATAACCTCTAAACTCATATGTCCATTATTTTCCTTGGATTATATCTTCGGAAATATCTTTTTACCTCAATTTTGAAATGAATATTTGAGGTTTTTGCCAGTAAAGTTTGAATATGGATTTTCTTCGATTTGAACCTCATTTTTAATTCATTTTTTGCATGGCTTTTCAATTATAGACTCCCGTGACATTGGGGAATGAGTTTCTAAAGTAAAATTCTGGTTTCACCCCATTTGTTTTGAAACTTATTTTTTAAATCCGTTTTGGACCTTTCTTAAATATAGTCAATATGAGCATCATTACCTTTCCTCTAACATTTAGATGTTATATGTGAATGTTTTATTGATTTTGAGACCATTCAAAGAGGGGTGGCTCTATGTTGATGTACTTTGGGCTCAAATTTTGTCGTAACGAGGTAGATTATGACTTAACTTTCTTCAGAAAGGGTTGGGTAGTTAGTAAATAAGTAAAGCTTGCTATGCGTATTGGACAACGACTATGGAAATTGCATTTTGAGAGTAATTTTATTGTTTTGTGTCTATGTGGGAGCTTATATTCTTTTCGTTGCTAACTTGAAATATCATATATTGCGTGTTGCTCATGCAATGTCCTTATTTTATATCATTGGCCGTATTTGTGCATCTAAATGACTTTATTATGATAAAAATGCTCAAAATATGGGTTAGCATGGTATTATGATGTCGTACGTGCTTATTTACTCCAACGGTGCCTAACTAGAATTGATATCATGAATTGTTGTCATATTGAGTTGATTTCTGAGATAACTTATATTATCTTCATATTGATTTGATTGTGAGTATATATAGTCATTTCATACATTCACATTCATTAGATATCACTACCTTTGAGGAGTACTATTTTGAAAAAAATAAGACATTTTCATGAGAAACTTGATTTGTGAATACTAGCCAAAGAGGTGGGTTGAGATTTTTGAGATATAATGATACTAACATGGATGGCATGGACGACCTTGGCATGGATGACATGGACAATGATTACGATGTTCATGAAAAGGAAAGCTTAGGAGTTCATGGAAGTAAAGTGGATGAAGAAAAGAGGCCATTGGTGCAACTCGCTATCTCCTATATTCAAGAATTGACAAGAAAGACAACCAAACAAGCCCCTTGTCTCATTAATGGCAATATTGTAAAAAGCCAATGTCTTCTTTATTTTCTTAGTATGAATAGAATTTCTTTTATTTTGGAATATAGACATTAATGAATATTGAATATTGAGCTTTGAAGCTTGTAGTTTCTAAGTGAAGCCTAGCATTTATCAAGTAATTTCTAGGTGAAGCCTAGCATTAGTGTAGTTAATAGTGAGTAAATTAAAGTGGAATCTTGATATTGATTGTGAACTTATTCTACTTGATTAATCGAAGGTTACCCATTTATGGTTATTTAGATGTCCTTTGAGTTGTGTAGGGTTGATTTTAAGTTTTTGAAATCAATTGGGAGGCGAAGGTTTTAGCCCCTTGTTGGCCATATTTTAAAGAGCTTAAGTATTAACCCACACATCCTCTTCTTTCTTATTTTCCTTCTTGTGTTTGATTCTGATTATTTTGTATCAGAGAAAGGTTAGATTTGTTTTCACAAATCCAAATCTTGGGGTATTGATTTCTTTAAACCTAAAAAAATCTTTCAAAAATCCCAAAAAATTATTTTGATTTTTTATTTTTGACTCTAGACCTTGATTCCCTAGTGTTTCTTTAGCATAAATCTTGAATTTTATTTGATTTGGAGGTGTAGAAGTTTAGTTACCATTGAAGGGTCTGAAACTTTTAAAACTTTGTCGGTTTTGAAAAGTGAATTTATTTTGGCTTGGAACTGAGGGCTAAAAATTATTGAGGTTTTTTCATGGTGTTCAAAGAAGCGCGTTGTTGAAAATTTCATCTAATTTGGAGTTAAAATGAAGGAGTTATGAATTTTGAAGATTGATGTTTTTCTTAGTGTTCTTGAGCTCCTTCATCTTGTTCGTGGAGAATACAATAGAAAAAGTACACTTTGATACAAAATTTTCAAGTCAAAGTTGATCAAAGTGTTAGTGAGTCTACTTGTGAATTTTTTTTTAAAAAACTTAAAAAAAAAGTTTAAAATTCACATGGACAACCATGACAACAGTCGTACCAGTAGTCAATGGTCAAAGTCAACCATTGACTGCCACGCGTAGCACCCCACAAGCCCAGTCATGCAACATGGAATGTGCACATCTACTTCAGAGGCTAAGATGTGCAGGTTTTTCCAACTTAGTTTTTTATTTGGGGTCCTAAATTTTTGGGAACCAAAAATTTTTCTAAGTATTCAAACTTCGTGATTCTTTTTCATTCTCTTTCTCCTTCGATTTCTCAACTATTTTACAAGTAATCAACATATTTAATTACTTGTTAATAAGTTTTAATCATCAAATCAAATCCCTTATAGTGATGAACTTCTTTAAAGCTCCAAAAATTTTTCTAAGTGTCCAAACTTCATGATTCTTTTTTTAAAACTTTATCTTGTTTGATTTATCAACTATTTAATAAATATTTGATATATTTAATATCTTGATAAATAATTTTAAAATATTAAATCACTACTACTACTACTACTACTATTTAATTCGTCAAATTAAGCAACACAAGTAATTTTTCTACTTTTGTTACTTAGTTTTTTGCATTTTGAGTTTGTTTTCTTCTGCTCTTCTTTAATTCAATTTTTCTCATCTTAGTTCATAGAAAAACTTCTTGATTCAGGTCTTTTTAAATTTAATCTAGTCATCCTTCTTTCAAGAGTCACAAGAATTCACTTCACTATAAAGGACCGGTGATCTTGAATTGATCGAGCAAAGCTAGTTCACTACCAATTTTGAGATGATGCTATAGGAGGTGAGTTTAGAGTTTACATATGAGTGATGTGAGGATTTTATTAATAAATTTCTTCCATCTTAGGTAAAATTTCTAATCAATTACATTATAACCATGGAGGAGGGAGCTCGGCGAACAACACAGAGTCATATGCCAATATGTCAAGGCGTCTGACCAATATGAATGGAAGGATAATTGGATTGGACGGGAAGTTTAGAAGTATGGAGAAAGGGGTAAGAATTATGGATAGTATTATTGAAAGGAGTTTTTCGATGAGAAGTTTATTTGAAGAAAAAATAAGGGCCTCAGGCCAAGAATCCAACCTAAACTACCCCCAACCAAATTGGAACCAAACCTACCTTTAAACTGCATTCTGAATAAACTCGAGCTATGTTAGGAAAGTCACACCATATATAAATACACAACCATATCATCCACCACAAATGAGTCCTTATTTTGTAGAGAACCAAGTTAGAATCCAAGAACCTCTAAATGTATGACATGCATCCTTGCATGTACGCTATGTTCCAACCCAACAATACTAGTCATTAGTATCCTACCATATCAAAACCCTCTTTATGATAAAATGAGTGAAGGTTTAGAATCGAATTAATGGTGGAAGGATTAGAAGACTTTATTAAGAACCAAGGCATTAGATGTCAAGGTAAATGGGATAGTAAAGGTAGGTATAGGTATGAAAGAGGAAGGTGTAAAGGTCAAAGTGATCGATATAGCATTCACGGTGTTCCAAATAAGTATGGGTAACAACATAGTGAGTCTTACAATATTTCAATAGTAAAGTCAAGCTATTCAAGATAACGACAACACAACAAGGGAAGATCAAAGCTATGGAGGTAATCATGATACACATCAATCATCTTCTCCTTTTATCATTCGATGCTATAAATGTCATGATAAACATATTTCTAGAGAGCGTCTTAAAAAATGGTCAAATACGATCTTGTGTGATGGACCTTTTTTCTAAAAATATGATAGAATGTGAGGTTGGGAATGGTTATGATGAGCCTAAAACTACGCATGATGAAGCAACTTCAAATATATATGATGAGCAATTGGAGAAGGGTTTGTACACTTTTTATGATATAAAGTGAATCATGAGGGATCTTTCTAATGGGGAACTTCATTATAGTGTGAACCTATTCCATGCGAGGTTCAAGATGATTGATAGGGTATGTTCCTTGTTCATTGATGGTAGGAGTAGTACTAATGTTTTGATTTTCAATATAGTTGATATAGTGAAGCGTCCTATATAAATGCAATATAATCTATACAAACTTCAATGGCCCATTAAGAATAATGAAATAGAGGTAACCAAGCAAGTGGTCATGAATTTTAGCATTGTCAAGTAATGAGATGAGGTTTTATGTGATGTTTTGCTCATGTAATCTTATCATATATTATTTGGTAGAATTTTGCTATCCGGTAGGGATATCTAATATTAAGTGGAGTCTAACAAATAATCATTTGTATTAGAAGGACAAAAACACACTCTTTTACCTTTAGCACCCTATCAAGTGAGTAAGGACTATAAGATAATGAGGGAGCTTCAGGAAATACTTAAGAGAGAAATTTAAAATGAAGAGGAAAGAATTGGTTCAAGAATGGGAGTTGTATGACATTGATGAGACAAGAAGTGACTTGGAAGAGTTGCACAAAGAACACTTAATTGTTGGACTTAACAATACCAATCCATTAGTGCCTACTAACCATAGTGCTAGCATTTTTCCTAGTACCATCCCCTCTATTTTATAGGTACATGACCTATTATTTATAAAGGAGGATTCGAACAAAGTCCCTTACGAACAAAGAGTTGAAGGTGTAATGATGAATATACCAAGTTAACTCTTAGAAGAAATAAAAGGACTAGGTCCAAGATCATGAATTTTAGGGAGGTAATTGAGAAACCAAGTATGGTGGATAAGAACACAAACTCAAGGGCCCGTCTTCAAGGCATGTACCCTTTCCCTTCTATTCTAAGCAATTCTTAGAGTCATGATGATATTTTCCCTATGGTAGGCACATTATTGAAATTGTATGACCTCATACCCTACCATGAGAGTGATGATATAATTCAAATTTATTCATGGTTGGTTTTAGATTTTCTTATTCTATGTGATTTTAGCTTTTGAATGCCAACCATACTTGTTATTTGGAAAATAATCCATAGTGCATTCGTGATGTTAAATTTACGTATTCTACTCCCTGTCACACTTATGTGGTTAGACAAGTTGAGGTGATAGAATGGATTCATAGGAGCATGCTATGATTAATAAGCACATAAAGTGCATCCTTTAGTTCCTTCAATCTCCCAAGAATCATGGCTCCAATTGCTGATCCATTTCTCGTGAGAGTTTATTAGAGAATGGACAATGAATTGTACTTGAAATTCATAATCTTATCCCCTTGTGTTCTAAATTGTAAATACCATTTTGTTAATACTCTTGACTTAAAGTGTGTATTTATAATTGTAAACCCTCAAGATGAGTTACATGTGATTCATTTCTTTTTTTTGTTACTTATTTGTATTGATGGCCCTTTACTCAAATTTAGTCTCATGCTCGTGATCCCTAAATCAAATATGTCATTGACTTTTTTGGTAGTTTTCTATATGTGTGCATCCTTGTTTGACACACTTGTTCTTAAGTTGTGTGACCCACAACTAAGTGATACTAAGTGGTTTGCTTATTCATGGAAGAATCCCTGAATATTAAGGGATTCTTGTCACATTTAATGGGGTGGACGAGTTAAGTTTTTGGATGGGAATCTTAGAAGCATTCTTGATACTATGATAGGAGGGTCCCCAACTCATTGAGAGTACTATTTAAGTAATTTGGTTCCTAATATATCCCTCGATTATTCTAGTAGTGGAGCTTCGTTGGTGCACATCCTTTTTTTGAGAAGTTTCTCAATAGATAAGGTTTTTTGTGTTTTAAATGTCTCTTCTTATCTATCAGTGCCCTTATCTTTTGGCATTCCCTAGATGAGAATAGTTAGCTTAGCACCTTTCTCTACTATCCCTTTGCTTATGGTGATACCCATGATGGTATGATATTTATTTTGTATGGAGGTAGAGATATATGGGTCTTTTATTTTTTTTACCCGAATGATCCCTTATCGGTAAATGCACCACTTTTAGTGTGGTCTTCTTGCGAGACGACGAAATAGTTGTGTCTTATTACAAAATTAAATGTGATACCTCATTTTAAAATTCTTGATCCTATAAAGACCTTTCTGTTTTCCTTTTCTCGTGATGTTTATCATAATCAAAACCTTTACACCTTGTATGATGAGTTGGTTTTATTAAAAGTAATGGATATTTGGTTGTATTTCAATTTTTTGTCTCCTTGGCATGACAATACTATTTATTACCCTTGAGCTAACCCTCATGCTTTGAGTATATTTTGGTTTTTTTTCCTTCTCATGTGTTTTTAAGGTTTGGATTTGAGGTAATCCTTTTTAAGAAGGGGATGATAATACTACCATGGATGACCCTAGCATGTATGGCATGGTAGACATGTATGATAATAATAAAAAGAGAAGTTTGGGAATCTATGGGAGTGAAGTGAATGAAGAAAATGAGCCATTTGTGCAAGTGGCTACCTCTTAAATTAAAGAATTTGCAAGGAAGGAAACAAAACAAGGCCCTTGTCTCATTAAGGGAAATATTGTAAATGGCTAATGTGTTTTTTATTTCCTTAATATAAATAGGATTTCTTTTATTTTGGAAGGTAAACTTGATGTGAATTGAATATTGATCTTGAATCTTGTTTTAGGTGAAGCCTAGCATTAGTGTAGTTCATAGTGTGTAATGTAATGAGTTGTTAGTAATGGGATATTGGAACTGCTTGTGAACTTATTTGATTGATTAATCAAAGGTTACCCAGTTGTGGTTGTTTTGCTTTTCCTTTTATTTGTTGAGTAGGGTCGTTTTTAGGTTGTTGAAATTAATTGGGAGGTGAATGTTTTCGGCCCTTGTTGTCCATAATTTCAAGAGCTTGAGTATTAACCAACATATCCTTTTCTTTTTTATTTTCCTTGTTATCTTTGATTATTATCATAGAGTATACAGGTTGTAAAACCCCTATGGGTCCTATTTTGGGAGTAGTGAGGCTCGGTAGGTGTATACAAAAAGTTATTCTATGACTTTCAAATAATTCAATTCTTCATCACTGCGTTTTATATCCATACGAATTTTTGCTGACATCTTCATGTTTCTTGATATAAATTCAGGTTATGTTCACCTTTGTGATTACTTGCTTATCCTTTAATTTTCATATTTATATTAGAATTGTTTATGGAGACGGTGTGAGCTACCATTTGAGAATTTTTTTTATTTGCAGGTGATATGCTTATAGTATTTCTATGCTTTGATCAGTCGACCTATGATACCTACTGATTACAAGTGGACCATACTAACTCCTACTGTGCCCTTCTAGTAAGATCCTAATACATGTATGACACGTGGCGATTGAGTTCATGACTGATCAGTTACTGGTTTTGAGGTACTATCACGCTCTAGTCTATCATAGTTGGTTCTATACCTCATCTTATCTGCTTGATGACTTTATTTATTGTGGAGACAGACTCCTATATTACTTTAGATTCAAATATGGGTTTTAGATGCTCTTTTACTTGTGGTACTAGTTTTCGAGATGGTTATGTATTTTGTTCAAACTTTCGTATTAATCTATGTTCATTAGTGTTCAATTTTATTTCTATATTTGAAGTTCCTTAACTTTTGGGAAGTTGTCTTACTTATTAAGGAAATGCTAAGATAAGTGCCATCATGACCTCAATTTTTGGACAATGGCAAAATTAGATTCAATTTTTTTTACTTCATCGTCAACAAATAAGTCATATTTAGGGGCATAATTAAAGAAAATTCATAAAAGATAAGGTGATTAGCGACACATTACCAGATGGAAAATAATCAAGTAAAATGTGAATAGAATATAAGACCATAATTATGTTCTTTTTCTTAGAAAAAAGAGTAAAGTTTCATAGTTTGTTTACAATGAGTATGAATTAATCAAGTTGTTATGGTCACGTACAAATGTACTCATAGAGGCTAATATGCTAAAGACTCATTTGAAAGATGGTATATCTATGCAGTTTACCCTCCAATTTTTTATATATCACACTCTATATAAGGTTCTCGTCATTTGTTTCAAATTCAATAATAGTTTAACAGATATAAACATATGCAGATTTTTAGAAGACACAAATCAACAAATAAGCATAATAATAATATTCTACTCTGAGAGTGAAAACAAGAAGTGAAAAGCCACCTACACTTCTATGTTAAACTATTAAATGTGTTGATTATAAGGAAAATAAACAATATAGATTTTATCAATGCAAAAACAAAATAGATTAGGAGTGTCAAAAGGGTGAAAAGATATGGATGTTACTATGTAGTTTTAGATAGAGAGTCTTACAACTTGATTTTGTAGGCAAAGGATTGACCAATGTTTTTTTCACGATAAAAAAACTAAGAGTCATTATGGTACTTGTCGCAGCAAGTATTGACAAGTAAGCCTATCACACAAGCTTATACAAAGGGGAAAATAATGCCAATAACGCAAAGTAAGGCTTCTAGAATGAAACTGAACCACAAAATATAATAAAAGAAGAACATAACAAAATTATATCATACCATAATCCCAAAACCTGGTGTCACTGTGTAAGAACTGACTGGTACAACTTGAGATAAAAATACATAAGATATCCAAAATAGGAATAACTCTATCTCTAAATGTGAAATAAAGACATAGTCTAAATAAAGAAGGATAGTAATAGACATCGAAAACAATGATCCAACCGCTACCTCAAATTTCTCCAAAGTATCGCCTGAAGTCAACCACCGTGAAGCGCAGACAAACCTGGATCTGTAAAAAAGGGTGCAGTAGGGGAGAGAATGATCCACTTGTACTCAGTAGGTACCATAGGCCAACTTAACAAAGTAGAAAATAAAGCATACAAAATATACACTAAGGGTACGTCACCTTAATTAGAAAATGTCTCAAATGGCAGTCCACACCGTCTCCACTAATAGTTCTATAATATTCATACTCACCATAAAAATACGAAAGAGAAGTATAAGTATACAGGTATCACACACATGAAAGATGAAGGAGTCAATACACATAGACAGGTATCACATCAAGGAAAATAATACATCACAAAAATGTACAAGTAAATACAAATGCAATGGAGATGATGAAGCTAATTCTAATGATTATGGTGATGATAATAATGATGATTCTCGAGGTTGTCGCACAACCTTCGTATATACCTACAAAGTTAAAGCTTTCCAATGTAGGACCTATGGGGGTTTTGTCAACCTATATAAAACCAATATCCATAACCCTTCTCCGGTACATCTATCGGTAGAGGGTTTTAAAGATGCCATATTTTCTATCAAAAAAAATTAATATTTTTAGTATTTTCAGTATTTCCACAGTGGTACCAATGTTTCATGAATGAATATGATATGAGTATGTATTTCTCACAACCAACCAGAATGAGAGATTCCATATCCAACCCATTTATTAACCAAGTGAGCCAAAATCCACTTATTTTTTCCAACCATCTAGGAATCCAACATAATACATTTGCCAATAGAATGTAATACATTAAAGCAGTTGCCATTAATACCACATAAGGCTTGTTGATGTATATGAAGAATTTCATATACACATGGCCAATAATATCTCATAGGACTCCAAACAGTCACAATAAAAAATAATGTTCCAAAACCACCAAAGAACATCAATATTTAAGCCCCCATATGGGAAAAACACAATAAATCTAGCCATTTACGTGATTAGTTCCTATGCCCGTAGTATAATTTTGTATCAACATTCGCTACCCAGCCAAATCTGAAGAAAGTTAAGTCATAACCTACCTCAAATGCAAAAAATCAATCTGGAAGCGTTCAATCCAAAGCTTTACTCCTCACAAATGGACTCGAAATAAAATAATACATAGAAATATAGAATCTATGCATCAAAAGAAAGACAACAACACCTATATTTACTATTTTAAAATTGACACCAAAATAGGCCTCTGAAATGGGTTGTCAAAAAACAAGCAAAATCATAATTTTATTTCAAAAACATGTTCTCCATATTTTTAAGAGTCCATAGCTGGAAAGCCAAGGAAAATGAGTTAAAAACCATGTCCTAATTGGAGAAAAACCACATTTAAGCCTTACCAAGAAAAATTCCCCAAATCCATGTTAAAAATTAAGAATTGAAATTGTTTTGAAGATGAATTAAGAAAAAAGTAGTAATTATAAGATTAGAAACTTACTCAAGTAAAAACAGGTTAAAATCAAAGTTTAAATTGGAGAAATACCATTTTTAGGCCTTTCGGGTTAAAATCCTCAATTTCTACCCTTTAATCCATGTTTAAAACTATAATTACGTGATAAAGTTAGAAGAAAATAGTTGGAATTGATGTTAAGGAACTTACCCAAGATTAAAAATGAAAGAAATTACTTGAAATTGAGAAACCCTAAGCTCCAAGTTTTAGAAATGGTGAGAAATGGCAAAAAAAGGTATATATAGCCTAGACATTGCATACACAACTTAGTGTCGCATACGCGGTACCTAACCTGACGATAGGTATTGTGATCGTGAGAATGGCATCTCATACGTGATACCCACGATCGTGGCCAATGATGTACCAAATAAAACACTTGGTTTGATTGTTCGAGTCACAAATACGACTGGACAACTACAACCATGGGTGCACCAGCACCAACTGCAGACTTAAAATTCTCCAAGTCTCTGTAGACCTCTCAAAATTTATCCAGAATCTCATGAACGCAAATAAACTATGCTATACTATCAAATTTGATGCTCCGAACTCAATGGAAATATCAAAATTTTGAAAAAATATCATTTTCACAAAGATGATTCCCAAAACCTAATTTCACAAATTTTCAAACCGAGGATCGAAATGAGATATAAAAGACATAAAATCAAACCAACCATGTTACCACCCTAAAATTTATGTTTCAGATCTTCTGGCGCAATCCGTTTTGCTATCTGATGCATAGATCATTAAATAATGACCAAAGTTAATTACAAGGCTTCTCAAGCCACCAAAAACCATAATATCACATGAATCACACCGAAATACACCAAAAACCATGCCAAGCATCCCACACCCTAAAAATACCACAAAGCAACCATAGGAGAGGTAAAATGGTCAAATAACACAAAAATAAATCTTTCACATAAATTATTAAAAATTAGCGTCGTTACATGATCAACCACTAAAACTCTAGTTTGTCTTCGAACTAAAGGCAAGAGAAATACCTAAATTAGCAAAAACCTAGGGTAGAAAATACACATATCAGACTCGACCTCCAAGTAGCCTCATCTATAGGTCGATGCTTTCGCTGGACTTTAACCACTGAAATTCTAGAATGCAACTGCCTGACCTCTCTAGTCAATATAGAGATAGAATCCACAATAAAAGACTACCTCTCATCTAACTGAACTGAATACCAATGAATGACATGAGAATCATTTGGAATGTAATAGTGAAACATGGAAACATGAAAAATTAGATGAACAACTAATAAAGTAGGGGAAAAGACAACTCATAAGCCGCATCACCAATAGTCCAAAGAATCTCCAATGGCACAATATACCTAGGGCTAAGATTTCCCCTCATCCTAAACCTCATCACACCCTTCATGTGTGAAACTCAAAGGAAAACACAATCACAAATGCTAAATCTCAAGGTATGAAGTCTACGATATACATAACACTTCTACCTAGTGTAGGCTACTTGATGTCTACCCTTAATAATTTGAACTCTAGCCAAAGACCCACAAAGCAAGTTCGTACCTTGAGGTCTTAACTCAGAAACCTCCAACCAACCAATTAGAGAGCGACAACGCCCTACCATACAATGCCTCAAAAGATGCCATATCAATATTGGAATAGTAGTTGATATTATACAGAAACTTTCCCAGAGCTAGATGCTGCTCCTAAGGACCTAACTCATCCTGAAAGGTCTTCTAGAAGTGAGATATGAACATTGAACCTCGATCTGATATGATAGACATTAGCACACTGTAAAGATGCATAATCTCATGAATATAGATACGGGTCAACCTCTCAGCACTGAAAGAGACCTAAACTTGAATGAAGTAAGCAAATATGGTCAATCGATCCATAATGACCCAAAAACTATTAGAACCATAAGAAGTATGCAACAATCTAGTCACAAATTCTATAGTAATTCATTCCTACTTCTACTCGATAATGGTTAACCGCTGAAGCAATATACTAGGTATCAAATGTTTGGTCTTCACCTACTGGCAATATAGGTAATGAGCTAAATAATCCTCTATATCTCTCCTCATATGTAATACCCCAAAAGTTTAGAAATTTTTACGATCATGTTTCAAACTCATGAGTAATAAATTTTAGTGCTTTGGTAGTGCTATGATCAAGGTTGGTGCATATTAAGGCCTAAAAAGTATCCTAGATAATAGACGAATCAAAACATTTCCTTACTGATTGAATTCTTAAGAAGGATATTGGTATAGTCAGCTTTAAATGAGTATATCTCTTGTTATACTATGAATTTCTAAGATCATGACCCACCAAAAGATAGATAATTGAATTAGATTTTCAACGATATCAATTTTGCCTAAATCAGATATTGGAGCAAGGAGTTATGCCCATTTTACTCCCAACATGTCAGGCTGGGAAACTGAGTGACGACATTCGTGACAAGCCGTCACGCTCGTGACAGCTAATGTCGTCAACCTTAACCAGAAAACTAACATTTCACCTTTTTGTGAAGAAAATTCATGACGACCTATCACCAGTATGATGGCTTGTCACGAGTGTCATCATCTATTATTCCCAAAAATTGAGAGACGTTTTAGTAAGGGTATTATTAGTTTTTTCACTTCACTTTCCATGATTTATAACCCTCAAGGAGAGTATTATCTTCCATTCTCTTTAGTTAAACATCTAAAAAAAAGATTTCTTATACACTCTCAACCACAAGATTAGGGTTTTCTCTCAAGATCATATCCTCAAGACCAAGCCTAAGGAATTCTTCAAGAACCTTCAGAAATATTAAATCTCTATCAAGATTCAATCACTAAGGTATGCGTAGTGTTCATCCATGGGTCCCTTTCATCCATAGAGCTCAAGAATCATGTTTTAAATTTTAAATTGTGATTTCCTTATCGTGTTATGAATATATTCACGTTGATGATTGTTTTTTGGATTCAAGGTTGTATCTTGATGTTCTTTCATGAAGCATGTTAATAGGTTAGTTGCAACCCATAAATTTTGGATGGATTAAGATAGTCAAATTGATAAATATACCTATTCCTTAAAAGAGTGCATGCAAGGTGTTTGATAAAATGCCTAAGAAACTAGAAATCATGCAATATAGCTAAATTGTGACTAAGTGAAGGATTCATGATATGCCCCTATGTTCTAATGATTTTCATGTTGATATTGTGTCTTGTAAATATTGTTGGGATGTTCATGAACTAGTCTTATGAGATTATACCATGCTTACTTGCAAATCCTACTTATGTACAAAATGTATGATATCCATTCACTTCATGGAATTCCCTAAGTTATGATATTATGGAGTGTTGATGTTGGTTACGTACTCAAGTTAGTCATGTGTGTCAGTTTCCTTCCATCGAGTCTTGGGGGTACTTATACCCATAAAATATAGTTGTGTTCCTAGAGCCTTGTCATGTTTCATGATCTCCAAAATCAAGCCATCAATCAATAGAAATCAGTCATTCATGTGACTCAGAAAAACCTTATGATCTCAGTCAGTTATTAGATATCTGAAGTATTCCATCAGTTAATGGAATTCAAAAAGTTCAGTCCACGTACAGTCAGTTACTCATGTTCAGTCTCTTTCGATGGGAATAGAAGTTAGCATTGAGCGAATCCAAGGATGGGAACGCATTTGTTATATGAGGGTGTGATTCTTAGCAGTCATCCTTGCATTCCAGAACTATGTAGCTAGCATAGGTTGAGACATCGTAGCTTGTTATATGAGGGTAGATGAGGTGGCTTAACTTATTATATGAGGGTTCCCATCGTTCTCACTAGAGTTGCCTATTATATGAGGGTTGCTCACACGTTGTCCTTACCAGTGGTGCGGTATTGACACCCTTCTAGTCAGGGCAGAGATTGGACCCCGGCTTAGCCATAATGGCATAAATGGGGCATGTTGGTTAAACAACTACCTCCCACAATTTCAGCATCAGTCTCAGTAAAAGAACTCAGATAGTTCTTTAGATTTTAGTATATCAGAACTGTCAGATACAGTCACCTATATTATCAAAACTCTAGTACCAGTCATGATTAGTTATCAGTAAACCATGTATTAGCATACAGATTTAGCTATCACGCATTCACGATCTCAATTATTATGCATGTGTATTTTCACTCTCACGTTCATATCAGTCAGTCAGTTAGTATTGCTCATGCATGTAAACCCTTTTGCATTTAGCCTACCTCATTTGTATAGTTAGTACATCCCCATGTACTGATGCATTTGCGCTATGGTGCTTTCTTTTCATATTACACCATAGGTCCAGAGACACGAGCTCTAGATCTGTAGTAGCAGTAGCATTCTAGTATATAGAGTTATAGTGAGTCCTCTTCATTTGAGGATGATATGATTTGATTTACTTATTATCTCAGTTAGCTTTCAGTTTTACGAAGTTAGTTGCAGACATATTCCTTCATCTCCTTATTCAAACAGTACTTAGAGACTTTCAGATATAGTACAAATTTGTATTCAGTTTTGATTCAGATTCAGTTATTTTAGGTATTTGTTACCCCACATGGATGTTATGTTTTGATAGATTCTTTATTCAGTTGAACCTTATGGCCTTTGTTCATGTTTTCTACATTCTTCATGTATATTATGCAGTTTATAGTTAGAAATATCAATTATGGGTTAGCTTGTGGTCCTTCGAGGTCATAGGCACTGTGTAGCATTTCGGTTCAAAAATAAGGGTGTTAAAAACTTGTTATTAGAGCCTAAGGCTCAATAGTGTCCTAGGAAGTCTTAAAACCGCATCTAGTAGAGTCTTGTACATGGGTGTGTTGCGCGTCACATTTATGTATAGGAGGCTACGAGATATTTTAGGAATAGTTTCCCTTCTTCAGTATTCATGTCGTGCTAGTGAGTATAACCTCAAGTTAAAATCTCAGTCTAATCCATTCTTCTCTTATTTCAAAATATGCCTCTAAAGAGAAGAAACCAACCAGCTCCTCAGCCCAAAGATCCTTTGGCCGAACATGTTTCTCATGCGGAGTTTAGGGTGGCATTCACTACACTTGCTCAGTCTGTGGCTACTTAGAAGGAATGACCAGCAGTTATTCCAGCCAATCTAGTGGTCATCTCAGCCGCAGCTAGGATTCAGGACTTCACTCGAATGAATCCTCCATCTTTCTTCAGGTCTAAGTCTGATGAAGACCCTCAGGAATTCATTGACCATGTCCAGAAGGTCATTGACATCATGGGTGTTAATTATATTAAGTGTGCTAAGTTAGCTGCATACCAGTTGCAAGATATAGCTCATACTTGGTACAAACACTGGAAGTCTGAGAGGGTAGAGGATGCAGGTCCTATTGAGTAGGAGGAATTTTTCATGGCTTTCTCAAATAAATTCTTTCCCCAAGAGCTGAGGAAGGCAAAAGTTCTTGAGTTCATCAACCTCAAATAGGGAAATATGATGGTTGAGGAGTATTCTCTCAGATTTACTCAGTTAGCCAGATATGCCCCTCATGTAGTTGCAAAAAACAGGGCTAAGATAAGCAAGTTTATGTCAGGGGTGAATGATAGCATGGTAAATGAGTGTAGGTCTATGATGATGAACAGTGATATGACTTTAGCCAGACTCATGACCAATGCCTAGCAAATAGAGGAGTAGAAGGTTAAGACTAGAGAGAGGCAAAATAAGAGAGAAAGATCAGGCAGTTTTAGGTTTGCTCAACCCAAATTAGAGGGAGGAAACCATTCGTAGTTTCGTCCTAAGTCAGCAGTTCCAGCCCTTTTCTCCACCAGTGCCCAGTGCAAAAATTCAGAGACGTCAACAGAGATAGAGAACTAGGTTCTAAATCTCAGGGCAGTGTTAACAGTGGCCGCACTTATCCTCAGTGTCAGACTTACGGTAACCATCATTAGGGTGTGTGTAGAGCGAGTAGTGGCATTTGTTTTAGTTGTGGAAAGTCAGGCCATAGATTTAGAGACTATCTTCATCTAGGTCCTCAGGGCTAGCAGAATCATTCCACAGCTCAGTTCGAGCACCCGAACCAGCAGGCTGCCGTTTCCAGTGCTACTAGTGGGCAACGCCTAAACAGACTCTATGCTCTTCAGACCCGACAGGATCAGGAAAATTCTCCTAATGTCACTAATGGTATGTTACAGATTTTCCATGTTCATGTTTATGCTTTGCTAGACCCAGGATCGTTGTCTTTTGTTACTCCATACATAGCAGGAAATTTTGGAATCAGTCCCAAAATTTTAGCAGAGCCCTTTTCAGTCTCTACCCCAGTTGGTAAAACTATTATAGCTCGACGGGTATACTGAAACTACTCGGTTATGATATTTCAGAGATCCACGTCAGCAGATTTAGTTGAATTAGAGATGACTGATTTTGATGTCATTCTTGATATGGACTGACTTCATTCCTACTATGCCACAATCGACTGTAGAAATAGGATAGTTCAGTTTCAGTTTCTGAATGAACCCATCCTAGAGTAAAGGAGTAATACTTTATCATTCAAGGGTTAGCTTATTTCCAACCTATGGGCAAGAAAAATGATTTCTAAGGGGTGTATGTATCATCTCATTCATGTTAAGGATTCCACTTCTTAATCCCCTAGCTTGGAATCAGTCTTAGTGGTTAATGAATATTTAAATGTATTTCCTGAAGACCTTCCAGTCATTTCTCCCGAAAGGGAAATAAACTTCGGTATTGATCTGTTTCCAGAAAATCAGCCTATTTTTATTTTTCCATATAGAATGGCACCAGCAGAACTCAAGGAACTAAAAGATCAGTTGAAGGATCTCTTAGATAAGGGATTCATCAGGCCCAGTGTATCTCTATGGGGTGCACCAGTCTTATTTATGCACAAAAAATACGGCTCTATTAGGATATATATTGATTACCGCCAGCTCAACAAAGTCACGGTCAAGAACAGGTATCCGCTTCCTAGAATAGATGACTTGTCTGACCAACTTCAGGGTGCCAGTTATTTCTCCAAGATAGACCTCAAATTGGGCTATCATTAGGTCAGAGTTAGAGAACGTGACATCCTGAGGACATCTTTCCATACTTGGTATGGTCACTTCGAATTTCTAGTCATGTCCTTTAGTCTTACCAAGCCCCCTACAGCTTTTAGGGACTTGATGAACCGTGTGTTCAAGCAGAACTTAGACATATTTGTCAGTCTTTATAGATGATATTCTTGTCTATTCTCATATCGAGTGTGATCATTCAGACCATCTCAGGATTGTTCTTCGGACTCTCAGGGATCATAAGGTATTAGCCAAGTTCAGTAAGTTCGAATTTTGGCTAAGATCAGTAGAATTCCTTGGCCATATTTTTTACGGTGATGGCATTAGATTAGATCCTCAAAAGACTGAAGCAGTAAGAAACTGGCCTTGCCCCGTATCTCTATTAGATATCAGGAGTTTCTTAGGTTTGGCTGGCTAATATAGACGGTTTGTCGAGGGATTTTCTTCTACTGAATCTCCCACCTCTAGATTGACTCAGAAGAAGGTCAAGTTTCAGTGGTTTGATTTATGCGAGAGGAGTTTTCAGAAATTGAAGACTCAACTTACTTTAGATCTAGTTATAGCTCTTCCAGATGGTTCAGATGGGTTCGTAGTATATTGTGATGGATCCAGAGTAGTTTTAGGTTGTGTCCTCATGCAGTATGGTAAGGTCATAGTGTAACACCCTGATTTGCTGAAGCGGAATACTACATGGTGCTCATGATCCCGAGGGACCACAAGCTAACCCATGACTAATATCTGTACCTGTATACTGCAAATCAAGATATAATAATGCGGAATACATAGAACTGTAAGGCCATAAGGTTCAACTGAATAAAACCATGTTAGTGAAAATACCCAAAACAACTCAATCTGAATGTAAATCTGAAAGCCTCTAAACTATCTGAATAAGGAGTTGAAGGAACATGTCTCCAACTAACTCCATACAACTGAACTGAATAAATAAATAAATAAATCAAATCATATTGTCCTCAAATCAATGAGGACTCACAGTGTCTCTGCGACTGGAATGCTACCGCTACTGTTGGGCTGGAGCTCGTGTCTCAGAACCTATGGTATAATATGAAAAGAAAGAACCATAGTTCAAATGCGTTGGTACAAATGGAGTACTGAGTATACGAGAAAGGTAGGCTGAACATAAAGGGTTTCATGCATGAACAACACTGACTGACTAATATGAACGTGGGAGTGCAAACACACATATATAGAAACTGGGATAGTGAATACGTGATAGCAGGACCTGTAAGCTAATACATTGTTTACTAATAACTGTCACGACTGATATTGAAACTGAGAACATGGACGACTGTATCTGATAGTCCTGTATATACTGAAATTTGAAGAACGCCCTGAGTTCTTTTATTGAGGCTGATACTGAAACTGTAGGAAGTAGTGTTTAACTGACATGCCCCGTGTATGCTATTATGGCTAAGCTGGGGTCCAATCTCTGCCTCGACTAGAGGGGTGTCAATACCATGCCATGGATAAGGACAGCTTGTGAGTGACCCTTATCTGGTGGGCACTCAATGAGAATGGTGGGAACCCTAAACTGACAGGTTAAACCACCTCATCAACCCTAATCTGATGGGTTAAGATGTCTTAACCTACACTGGCTGTGTAGTTTTAGAACACAAGGATGACTACTAAAAATCACACCCTGAACTGGCGGGTTAGTTCCCATACTTGGGTTCACTCTGTGCTAACCTCTACTCCCATCTGGAGGGACTGAACATGAATAACTGACTGTGCATGACTTAATCTTACTGAATTCCATTGACTGGCAGAATGTTATTGATAGCTGACAACTGACTAAGATCATGAGGATTTCCTGAGTCACATGACTGACTGAAGTCTATGGAATCATAGCTTGAGTTCGGATATCGCGAAACATGACATGGATCTAGGCACACAGCTATAGGTTTCGGGTACAAGTACCCACAGGACTCGATGGAAGGAAACTGACACACATGACTGACTTGATCATAAGATTAGAGTCCATAATTTATAATATCATATGTAGGGATCTTATACTAATCATGGTTATCAATAATGTATTGCATGGAAAGGATTTCATATCACATGGAAGTACTTGTACAATCTTAATATCATGTTCATTGCACAATCATATTGGCAACACATACCAATAACATGGAAGTTCATGTGGATTGCATGGTTATCATACATCTTGCTCATAAGTAGGATTTGAAAGTAAACATAGCATAATCTCAAAAGAATAGTTCATGAGTATTCCAACAACATTTACAAGGCACATTATCAACATAGAAGTCATTGGAACGTAAGGGCATATCATGAATCCTTCACTTAGTCACAATTTTGCTATATTTCATGATTTCTAGTTTCTTAGGCATTTTATCAAACACCTTACATGCACATCTTAAGCATAGGTGAAATCATCAAATTATACCTCATGAACAACCAAATTTACAAGTTTCCAACTCATATTTATCATGAATTCACAAAAACATATAAAGATTCTGTCTTAGGAATCACCCAATATCAACAACATGATCATCAACACCCAATAATATAGAAATCATACTTTATAATGAAAAAGAGGGTTTTTAAGATTTATGGATGAAAGGGATCCAAAGAACCTTGACTAGAGGGACTTCTTTGTTCCTCAATCTACAAGTCTGATAACCTAAAATTTTGATTGGAATCTCTTTATAAGACAGGCTTTTCTGAATGTCGATGCTCTGAATAGGGACAACAACTGTTGGGTCGCCTATGCACTTCTTTAGCAAAGAGACATGGAAGACTGGATGAATTGAGGCTAGATTTGAAGGCAACTCAAGCTCATAAGCTACCTTGCCAAAGCGACAAAGAATTCTGAAGGGACCGACATACCAGGGATTGAGTTTCCCTTTCTTACCAAACCTCTTCACTCCCTTCATAGGAGATATCTTAAGATAGACATAGTCATTGACCTCAAACTTGAGATCCTTTCTATGAACATCTACATAGGACTTCTGTCGGCTCTGAGCAGCCCGGAGTCTCTCTATGATCAACTGAACTTTCTCTAAGGTGTTGAATACTAAGTCAGGACCTATGATTGAGGCCTCACAAACTTCGAATCAACCAATTAGAGATCTATATCTCCTACCATAGAAAGCTTCGAATGGAGCCATCTAAATACTAGAATGATAGTTATTGTTGTATGCAAACTCAATCAAAGGCAAGTAGTCGTCCCAACTTCCCTTGAAGTCAATTGCACACGCCCTTAGCATAGCTTCAAAAGTCTGAATGGTCCTCTCTGCTTGACCATCTGTCTGAGGATGAAATGCTATGCTGAGATGGACTTGGGTACCGAGACCCTTTTGGAATGCTTTCCAAAAGTGAGAAGTGAACTGGGTACCTCTGTCTAAGATGATAGATAGTGGAACACCGTGTAATCTATAGAGTTTGGCATAATCCTCGGCGGAATAAGAAGTATGAACAGAAAGGAAATGAGCTGACTTGGTCATTCTATCTATAATGATCCAGACTAAATCATGCTAATGACGAGTTCTAGGTAAACTCATCATGAAGTCCATATTAAATTCTTCCCACTTCCAAGTAGGAATGGTGAACTCTTTGAGTTTGACAAGGCTAGGATCCCTGTCTTGTTTCTCTTTTACCTCGAAAACTAGAGATGACTCTATACTACTATGAACACATACACCACCCTCTAAAGAATCGACTAAGCGAATGCCTAGTCTGGCAAGCTGATGGATATCCTGAGCCATCTTTTTCTTACCATCCTCAACATGAGAAATACTACCTATGGAGAGTCGACTGAGAGCGTCGGCCACAACATTGGCCTTGCCCAGAAGATAAAGAACACTCATGTCGTAATCCTTTAAGAGCTCTAACCACCTTCTCTGGCAAAGATTGAGATCTTTCTGGGAAAAGACATACTGGAGGCTTTTATGGTCTGTGAAGACATCTACATGAACTCCATAGAGATAATGCCTCTAAATCTTCAAGGCAAAAACTATCGCTGCTAACTCAAGATCATGAGTAGGATAATTCTTGTCATGTAGCTTTAACTGTCTAGAGGCGTAGGCTATGACCTTATCATGATGCATGAGGACACAACGTAAACCCACTCTGGATGCATCACAATAGACTACAAAACCGTCTGAACCATCTGAAATAGCTAGAACTGGACCGGAGGTGATTCGAGTCTTCAACTCTTGAAAGCTCTTCTTGCATAAATCTGACCACTGAAACTTAATCTTTTTCTGAGTCAATTTGGATATGGGAGATGCAATAGAAGAAAATCCCTCGACAAACTATCTGTAATAGCCTTCCAAACCCAAGAAACTCCTAATATCTGATGGAGATACGGGTCTGGGCCAGTTTCTTACTACCTCGGTTTTCTGAGGATCTACTCTAATTCCATCACCGAAAATAATATGGACAAGGAATGCTACTGATCTTAGCCAAAATTTGCACTTGCTGAACTTAGTAAATAATTGGTGATCCCTGAGAGTCTGAAGAACAATCTTGAGATGGTCTGCATGATCACGCTCTGTGCAAGAATAGACCAGAATATCATCTATGAAGATTATAAAAAACATGTCTAAGTACTGCTTGAACACACGGTTTATTAAATCCATAAAAGCTTTAGGGGCATTGGTAAGACCAAATGACATGACTAAAAATTCGAAGTGACCATACCGAGTACGGAAAGCTGTCTTTGAATTGTCACATTCTCTAACTCTGAGCTGATGATAGCCTGATCTGAGGTCTATCTTGAAGAAGTAATTGGCACCCTGAAGTTGGTCGAATAGATCATCAATCCTGGGAAGAGGATATCTATTCTTGACTGTGAACTTGTTGAGTTAATGATAATAAATACATATCCTGAGAGAACCGTCTTTCTTGCGCATGAATAATATTGGCGCACCCCATGGGGAAACGCTGGGTGTAATGAATCCCTTATATAAGAGATCTTTCAACTGATCTTTCAGTTCCTTGAGTTTTGCTGGTACAGTTCTGTATGGTGGAATAGAAATAGGTTGAGTATCCAGAAGAAGGTCTATGCCGAAGTCTACTTCCCTTTTGGGAGGAATGCCAGGAAGATCTTCAGGAAAGGCATCTGAGTATTCATTAACAACAGGGACTGTTTTGAGGCTGGGATATTCAAAAATGGAATCTTTAAAATACACGAGATGATACACACCCCTTAGAAATCATTTTACTTGCTCGAAGATAGGAAACAAATTGATCCCTGAACACTGAAATGCTACCCTTCCACTCTAGGATGGGCTCATTCGGGAACTGAAACTGAACTATCCTATTTCTGCAGTCGACTGTGGAATAGCAGGAATGAATCCAATCCATGCTGAGAATGACATCAAAATCAGTGATCTCTAAATCCACTAAATCTGCTAACGTGGATTTCTGAGATATCATAATCGGGCAGTTCTTGTATACCCGTCGGGCTATGATGGTTTTACCCACTGGGGTAGAGACTAATAAGGGCTTTACTAGGACTTCGATACTGATTCCGAAATTGCCTATTATGTATAGAGTAACAAAAGATAAATATGCACCTGGGTCTAGCAAAGCATAAAGATGAACATGGAAATTTATAACGTACCAGTAACAACATCAGGAGAACTTTCCTGATCCTGCCAGGACTGAAGAGTTTAACTTGTGATTATGCTCACTAGCATGCATGAATAACAAAGAAAGGGGACTGTTCCTAAAACATCTTATAGCCTCCCACACATAAATGTGGCGTGCAGCACACCCATGTACAAGACTCTACTAGATGCGACTTTCAGACTTCCTAGGACTTTATTTAACCTTAGGCTCTAATACTAAGTTTGTAACACCCTGATTTGCTAAACCAGAATACTACACGGTGCTCATGATCCCGAGGGACCACAAGCTAGCCCATGACTGATATCTATACCTGTATACTACAAATCATAATATAATAATGTTGAATACATAGAACTGTAAAGCCATAAAGTTCAACTGAATAAAACCATGTGGGTGAAAATACCCAAAACAACTCATTCTGAAAGTAAATCTGAAAGCCTCTAAATTATCTGAATAAGGAGTTGAAGGAACATGCCTCCAACTAATTTCATAAAGCTGAACTAAAAAAAATGAATCAAATCATATTATCCTCGAATCAATGAGGACTCACTATGTCTTTGCAACTGGAATGCTACCGCTACTGCTGGGCTGGAGCTCGTGTCTCAAAACCTATGGTGTAATATGAAAAGAAAGAACTATAGCGCAAATACGTCAGTACAACTGGAGTACTGAGTATATGAGAAAGGTAGGCTGAACATAAAGGGTTTCATTTATGAACAACACTGACTGACTAATATGAACGTGGGAGTGCAAACACACATATATAGAAATTGGGACCATGAATATGTGATAGCATGACCTGTAAGCTAATACATGGTTTATTTATAACCATCATGACTGATACTGAAACTGATAACATGGACAACTGTATCTAATAGTCCTGTATATACTGAAATCTAAAGAACGCCTTGAGTTCTTTTATTGAGACTGATACTGAAACTGTGGGAAGTAGTGTTTAACCGATATGCCCCATGTATACCATTATGGCTAAGATAGGGTCCAATCTCTACCCCGACTAGAGGGGTGTCAATACCGTGCCACGGGTAAGGACAGCCTGTAAGTGACCTTTATCTGGCGGGTACTCAATGAGAACGATGGGAACCCTAAACTGACTGGTTAAACCACCTCATCAACCCTAATCTAATGTGTTAAGATGTTTCAACCTACACTGACTACGTAGTTCTAGAACATAAGGATGACTACTAAGAATCACACCCTGAACTGGCAGGTGAGTTCCTATCCTTGGGTTCACTCGGTGCTAACCTCTACTCCCATATGGAGGGACTGAACATAACTGACTGTGTATGACTTAATCTTACTTAATTCCGTTGACTGGCAGAATATTACTGATATCTGACAACTGACTAAGATCATGAGGTTTTCCTAAGTCACATGACTGACTGAAGTCTATGGAATCATAGATTGAGTTCGGATATCGTGAAACATGACATAGATCTAGGTACACAACTATAGTTTTTGGATACAAGTACTCCCAGGACTCGATGGAAGGAAATTGACACACATGACTGACTTGATCTTAAGAGTAGAGTCCATAATTTATAATCGCATAAGTAGGAATCTCATAATAATCATGGTTATCAACAATGTATTGCATGGAAAGGATTTCATATCACATGAAAGTACTTGCACAATCTTAATATTATGTTCATTGCATAATCATATTGGCAACACATACCAATAGCATGGAAGTTCATGTGGATTGCATGGTTATCATACATCTTGTTCATAAGTAGGATTTGCAAGTACACATAGCATAATCTCATAAGAATAGTTCATGAGTATTCCAACAACATTTACAAGGCACATTATCAACATAGAAGTCATTGGAACGTAAGGGCATATTATGAATCCTTCACTTAGTCACAATTTAGCTATATTGCATGATTTCTAGTTTCTTAGACATTTTATCAAACACCTTACATGCACATCTTAAGCATAGGTGAAATCATCAAATTATATATCATGAAAAATCAAATTTACATGTTTCCAACTCATATTATATCATGAATTCATAAAAACATATAAAGATTCCATCTTGGGAATCACCCAATATCAACAACATGATCATCAACACCCAACAATATAGAAATCATACTTTATATTGAAAAAGAGGGTTTTTGAGATTTATGGATGAAAGGGATCCATAAATCAACTCACGCATACTATTATAAAGCAAAACAAACAAGCATCAACATGGGTATGATCATATCACTAGTATTAACCAATATTTTGTATTTTAAATATTGATTATTGAACTCTACGGATGAAAGGAATCCGTGGATGAACACTACGCATACCTTAGAAGGAAGATTCTTGGTGATTGACGGAGGAATTTTCTTGAAATCAGATCTTCAAGCTTAGTTATGCAACCCTAGTTGTTTTTCTCTTTTAATGCTCTTGGATGATAATCTTTGAGAGGATAATAGTGTTGTAATATGCTTAGAAGCTGTATATTTCATAGGGTTAAGTTTAGGGACGTGTAAGGAGTGTTTAAAGACTTAATTACCTTTAAGATAACTCAAAACGGTGTGTTTTTGACACCTGGAACTGACTTAGCGGCGCCCAAGTGATCGCCTATGCTTGGGTTGGGCGGCGCCTAACCAATCTTCTATGCTTACTGTCTCTCACAAAAATGGGCATAAATTTTCGTTTGGGTATTGGATTAAGGCAAAATTGGTATCGTTGGAAAGATAATTTGATTATGTACAATTTGGTGGGTCTAAATAAGCTAAAATACCACATTAACATAGATTTATACTTGTTCAAAGATGATCTTTGCAAAATCAAACACTAAAACTTGATGGATTCAAAAACTCTTAGCTTGTATTACCTTAAGTGACCCATATGAACATGCTTAATGCATCATAAGCTATCCTATCACTAGGATATTCATTGTAAGTCATGTACTCTAGTATGAATCATAGGATAGGAGATTTCATATGTAGGAATACTTATTCACTTCCTAGCTTAGAAACATGCGGGGTATTACACATAGCCTATGCCTCTAGACAGTTAAATCCACATGACAAGAATTATCCTAATCATGATCTTGAGTTAGCTGCCGTGGTATTTTCCTTAATGATTTGGAGGCATTATTTATACGGAGTTCATGTTGATGTCTTTACAGATCACAAGAGTCTCCAGTATGTCTTTTCTTTGAAAGATCTTAATCTTCGTTAGAGAAGGTGGTTAGATCTTTTAAAAGATTATGACACGAGTGTTATTTATTATTTGGGTAAGGCCAACATTATGGACGATGCTCTCAGTAGACTCTCCATGGGTAGTATTTCTCACATTGAGGATAGAAAGAAGAAGATAGCTCAAGAGATCCATCAGCTTGCTAGACTAGACGTTTGCTTAGTCGACTCTTCAAAGGATGGTGTATGTGTTCAGAGTAGTTTAGAGTCATCTCTAGTTTTCGAGGTGAAAGAGAAGCAAGACAGGGATCCTAGCCTTATCAAGCTAAAAGAGTTAATTCAGAATCAGAAAGTAGAGATTTTCTCCTAAGGGGGAGATGGTGTTCTTCGTTTTCAGGGTCGTCTGTGTGTTCTAGGTGTAGATGACTTGAGGTAGCAAATTCTTGTAGAAGCGCATGGTGCACGATACTCTATTCATCCAGGGGCCACTAAGATGTACCACGACTCGCGGGAGATCTATTGGTGGAGTAGGATGAAGAGAGATATTGCAGAATTTGTGGCTAAGTGCTCTACATGTCAGCAGGTTAAGATAATGCATCAGAAACCTAGTGGTTCCATGCAGGAATTCACCATTCCTACTTAGAAATAGGAAAAAGTGAACATGGACTTTGTGATAGGTTTGCCTGGCACTCGTCATCAACATGATTTAGTTTGGGTCATTGTAGATAGAATGACCAAGTCAGATCACTTCCTTCCAGTTCCTACTTTTTATTTAGTCGAGGATTACGCCAAACTCTATATCAGGGAGTTGGTTAGATTACACGGTGTTCCATTGTCTATCATCTCAGATAGAGGTACCCAATTTACCTCTCACTTCTAGAAAGCATTCCAAAAGGGTCTTGGTACCCAAGTTCATCTCAGTATAATGTTTCATCCTCAGATAGATGGTCAAGAATAAAGGACCATTCAGACTCTTGCAGATATGCTAAAAGCGTGTACAATTGATTTCAAGGGTAGTTGGAATGACCACTTGCTTTTGATTGAATTTCCATACAATAATATCTATCATTCCAGTATTAAAATGGCTTCATTCGAAGCTCTCTATACTAGGAGATGTATATCTCTAATTGGTTGGTTCGAAGTTAGTGAGGCCTCAGTTATAGGTCCTGACTTGGTATTCGATGCCTTAGAAAAGGTTCAGTTGATCAGAGAAAGACTCTGGGCTGCTCAGAGCCGACAAAAATCTTATGTAGATGTTCATAGAAAGGATCTCAAATTAGAGGTCAATTATTAGGTCTATCTTAATATATCTCCCATGAAGGGAGTGAAGGGGTTTGGCAAGAAAGGGAAACTCAGTCCCCGATATGTCGGTCCCTTCAGGATTCTCAGTCACTTCGGCAAGGTAGCTTATGAAAACAAATTTCCTTCAGATCTAGCCTCTGTTCATCCAGTCTTCCATGTATCTTTTCTCAATAAGTGCATAGGTAACCCAAAAGTTGTAGTCCCTATTCAGAGAATTGACATTCAGAATAGCCTCTTTTATGAAGAGGTTCCAGTCAAAATCTTAGAATATCATACTTGTAAATTAAGGAACAAAAAAGTTCCTCTAGTCAAGGTTCTTTGGCAAAATCAGTCTCATAAGGGAGCTACTTGGGAAGTAGAAACAGATATGCATACCAAGTATCCTCACCTCTTCTCCGCCAATTCAAATCAAGCTCAAGGTAATAGTTCTCCTTAAGCTTATTCAGTTTCATATTCATGTTCCCAACATAAAACTTGGTACCAATTCCCATTGCATACTCAGTCATGAATTCATGTATTAGTTCAGTTATAAGATCATGCATCAGCTATGCATTCTTTTCTTGAGAACTCAGTTTATCAAATTACTCAGTTATGCATTTATGTATCAGCTATCCATACATCAGATATGCATGAGTTTAGTATATTTATCATGTCATTCATGAGATTAGATTTTAGTTATTCAGATTCAGTCATGTTCAGCTTTTCTTTTATCCCCTCTCAGTTGATTCTCATTCTAGGACGAATGTTCCCAAAGGGGAGATATTGTAATATCCCAAAAATTTAGACATTTTTACGATCATGTTTTGAACTCAAAAGTAATAAAATTTAGTTCTTTGGTAGTTCTATGATCAAGGTTGGTGCATATTAAGTCCTCAAAAGTGTCCTAGCTAATAGACGAATCAAAACATTTCCTTACTGATTGAATTCTTGAGAAGGATATTGGCATAGTCAAATTCAAATGATCATATCTCTCAATATGCTATGAATGTCTGAGATCATGACCCACCAACAGATATATAATTGAATTAGATTTCAAACGATATCAATTTCTCCTAAATACGATATTGGAGCAAAGAGTTTTGCCCATTTTACTCTAGCATGTCAGGCTGGGAAACTGAGTGACGACATTCGTGACAAGCAGTCACGCCAGTGATGGCCTATCACCAATGTCATTAGCCCTGGGCAGATTTTCACCCCCAGTGATGATATTTTGTGGGGAGTGATAGCCTATCACCAATGTCGTCAATATTAACCAAAAAACCAAGATTTCAACTTTTTGTGACGACAATTCGTGACGACCTATCACCAGTATGACGGCTTGTCACGAATGTCGTCAGCTATTTTTTTCAGCAATTGAGGGACATTTTAGTAGGGGTATTTTGGTATTTTCCCTTCACTTCCCACAACTTATAACCATCAAGGCAGGTATTATCTTCCATTATCTTTAGTTAAACATCTAAAAAAAAGCTCTCTCATACACTCTCAACAACAAGATTAGGGTTTTCTCTCAAAATCATCTCCTCAAGAGGAAGCCTAAGGAATTCTTTAAGAATCTTCAGAAACATTAAATCTCTTTAAAAATTCAATCACTAAGGTATGTGTAGTGTTCATATATGGGTCCCTTTCATCCATGGAGCTCAAGAATCATGTTTTAAATTATAAATTGTGATTTCCTTGTCGTGTTATGACTATATTCATGTTGATGATTGTTGTTTGGATTCAAGGTTGTATCTTGATGTGTTTTTATGAAGCATGTGAATAGGTTAGTTGAAACCCACAAAATTTGGATGGATTAAGATGGTCGAATTGATAAATATACCTATGCCTTAAAAGAATCCAGGCAAGGTGTTTGATAAAATGCCTAAGGAACTAGAAATCATGCAATATAGCTAAATTGTGACTAAGTGAAGGATTCATGATATGCCCCTATGTTCTAATGATTTTCATGTTGATATTGTGTCTTGTAAATATTGTTGGGATGTTCATGAACTAGTCTTATGAGATTATGCCATGCTTACTTGCAAATCCTACTTATGTACAAAATGTATGATATCCATGCATTTCATGGAATTCCCCAAGTTATGATATTGTGGAGTGTTGATGTTGGTCACGTACTCAAGTCAGTCATGAGCATCAGTTTCCTTCCATCGTGTCCTGGGGGTACTTGTACCTGAAAAATATAGTCGTGTGCCTAGAGCCTTGTCATGTTTCACGATATCCAAAATCAAGCCATGAATCTATAGAAATCAGTCAGTCATGTGACTTAGAAAAACCTCATGATCTCAGTCAGTTATCAGATATCAGAAGTATTCCGTTAGTTAACAGAATTTAGTAAGTTTAGTCCATGTACAGTCAGTTACTCATGTTCAGTCTCTTTAGATGGGAGTAGAAGTTGGCACCGAGCGAACCCAAGGATGGGAATGCCCTTTTTATATGAGGGTGTGATTCTTAGCAATCATCCTTGCATTCTAGAACTATATAACTAGCATAGGTTGAGACATCGTAGCCTGTTATATGAGGGTAGATGAGGTGTCTTAACCTGTTATATGAGCGTTCCCACCGTTCTCACTAGAGTTACCTGTTATATGAGGTTTGCTCACACATTATCCTTACCGGTGGTGCGGTATTGACACCCTTCCAATCAGGGCAGAGATTGGACCCCGTCTTAGCCATAATGGCACATATGGGGCATGTTGGTTAAACAACTACCTCCCATAGTTTCAGTATCAGTCTCAGTAAAACAACTCAGATAGTTCTTCAGATTTCAGTATATCAGAACTGTCAGATATAGTTAATTTAATCACAATACGGAACTCAGATAGTTCCATCAGATTTAGGACTATCAGATACAGTCACCCATGTTATCAGAACTACAGTACCGGTCATGATTAGTTATCAGTAAACCATGTATTAGGGTATAGATTTAGCTATCATGCATTCACGATCTCAGTTATTATGCATGCATGTTTGCACTCTCACGTTTATATCAGTCAGTTAGTTAGCATTGCTCATGCATGTAAACCCTTTTGCATTTAGCCTACCTCACTCGTATACTTAGTACATCCTCACATACTGACGTATTTGTGCTATGGTGCTTTCTTTTCATGTTAGACCATAGGTCCAGAGACACGAGCTCTATATCCGCAGTAGCAGTACCATTCCAGTATATAGAGTTCTAATGAGTCCTCTTCATTCGAGGACGATATAATTTGATTCATTTATTATCTTAGTTAGTTTTCAGTTTTATGGAGTTAGTTGGACACATGTTCCTTCATCTCCTTATTCAGACAGTACTTAGAGGCTTTCAGATTTAGTTTAGATTTGTATTCAGTTTTGATTCAAATTTCGTTATTTTGGGTATTCGTTACCCCACATGGATGTTATGTTTTGACAGATTCTTTATTTAGTTTAACCTTATGGCCTATTGTTCATGTTTTCTACATTCTTCATATATATTATGCAGTGTACAGGTACAGATATCAACCATGGGTTAGCTGTGGTCGTTCGGGGTCATAGGCACCGTGTAGCATTCTAGTTTAGAAAATTGCAGTGTTACATCATACCACCCCACCAATAATGCTGCCTCAAATCATGATACATCTTAGTCACTCCCAGATTAAAGAATACCTAGAACAATGGGCCTCTTTAAAAAATAAGCTAATTCAATAACCTAATCTCAATACACAAACTCGGCCACTTATCCTCAAAATACCATAAAAATTGAGTAAGGCTTCCTTATCCTCACCGATTAACACCTTATGCCTAATCAATATCAATCCAACATTATCAAACTAATGAGGTCGAATCTACTCCATCAAAGAAAACCTAACCTCCACGAATGACAAAACACACCCAGGTGTTGAAATATCAAGCCTAAATATTTAGTTAGCCAAAGATTGAACGTCTAAGGCCAAAGGCCTCTCTTAGATAAAAAGATGACCCAAGCTACCCATGCTAGTCAATTACTGACTCAAGGCATCTGGAACTATATTAGCCTTTCTTGGATGATAGAGAATAGTCCAGTCATAATCCTTAGCAATTAAAGTCAATGGTGCTGCCTCATATTAAGATCTCGCTGGGTTAAGAAATACTGAAGGCTATGATGATCTGAGAAAATCTCACAACAAACTCCATGCAAGTAGTGCCTTCTCAACTTCAAAGTGAAAACGACCGCGCATAACCCCAAATCATGGGTAGGGTAATTCTTCTCACAGGGCTTCAACTGGAGAGAGGCATGTGCAATAACTTTACCCCCTTGCACAAACAACACCTAACCCACCAACTGAAATATCATAAAAAACAGTAAAACCAATGCCCTCCTTGGGCAAAGTCAATATAGAAGTTGTTGTAAACAAGTCTTTGAGCTTTTAGAAGCTTGCCTCACAATCATTAGACCACTAAAAATAAATCTTCTTCTAAGTCAACTTGGTCAACGGAGTTGCAATTGAATAATAACCCTTAACAAAATGATGATAGTAACCTTCCAAGCCAATAAAACTCCAAATCTCGATGGCGAAGTAGGCCTATCCCAATCACAAATCATGGTAATCTTGGTCAGATAAACAATAATACCTTTATTATTCACCACATAACCCAAGAAAGAGATAGAATATAACCAAAACTAACACTTGGAGAACTTACCATACAATGTCTTATCCCTCAAGCTCTCAAGCACAATCCACAATGCTCCTTATGCTCAGCTTTACTCTTGGAATAAACCAAGATACCATCTATAATTACAATAACAAAGGTGTCTAAATATGATTAAGAAACCCAGTTCATCAGCTCCATGAATATGGCTGGGGCATTGGTCAACCCAAAGGACATGACCAAGAACTCATAATGAATGTATCGAGTTCGAAAAGTTGTCTTTAGGATATCCAAAGCTCTATCCTCAATTGGTGATACTCGGACCTTAGGTCAATCTTCAAAAACACTGAACTACCCTGAAGTTGATAAAATAAATCATCAATACGAGGGAGCGGATACTTATTCTTGATCGTCACCTCATTCAACAACCAATAATCAATACACATAAGCATAGAACCGTTCTTTTTTATTCACAAACATGACAGACATACCTTAAGGTGATACACTAGGTTAGGTAAATTCCTTATCAAATAACACTTATAACTGATCCGTCAATTCTTTCAGCTCAGTTGGGGCCATCCTATAAGGAGGAATAGAAATGGGTTTGGTACCTGGCCTAACATTAATAGCAAAGTAAATATCATGATCCAAAGGCATACTAGGAAATCTATAGGGGAGACATCTATGAACTCGTGAACCACAAAAAAAAATCTAAAGAAGGAAGTGAAGTAACACTAGTATCACGAATATTATCCAAATAAGACAAATATCCCCTCTCAACCAAGAGACAATCCTGAACATAAGATATAACTCTCACAGGGCCTAAATGAAGCGCACTCTTCCAAGCTATCCTTGGCACACTCGATGAAGCTAAAGTCATGGTCTGAGCATAACAATCTAGGATAACATGGTAAGGAGCCAACTAGTCCATACCCAAGATGATATCAAAATCTACCATATCTAATGTAATCAGATATAACTAGGTCTCACGCCCAACAAAAGTCACCACAAAAGATTGGCGCACCCAATTTGCCATTAAAGTGTCTTCTACGAGGGTAGATATGCGAATAGGCACATCAAGAGGCTCATAAACTAAATCAAAACACAAAGCAAAGTATGCAAACACATAGGAGAAAGTTGATCCTAAATTAAATAACACAGATAATGATCTAAAACAAAGAGGGACGATACTTGTGATAACAACATCGAAAGCCTTTGCCTCTAGTTTGAAATGTATAGCATAGCACTGTCCATGACCATATTATCCAAATAAGACAAAAATACCATCTCAACCAATAGACAATCCTGAAGATAAGATATAACTCTCCTAGGGCCTAAATAAAGCTCACTCTTTTAAGCTATCCTTGGCACACACAATGAAGCTAAAGTCACGGTCTTAGCATAACAATCTAGGATAACATGGTAAGGAGACAACTAGTCCACACCCAAGATGACATCAAAATCTACCATATTTGATATTATCAGATATAACTAGATCTTACACCCAATAAAAGTTACCACACAAAATTGGTGCACCCAAACTACCACGTGAATAGGCACATTAAGAGGCTCACAAACTAAATCAAAGCCCAAAGAAAAGCATGCAGACACAGAGGAGAAAGTTGATCCCAAATGAAATAACACAGAAAAAGATCTAAAATAAATGGGGATGATACCTGTGATAACAACATCGAAAGCCTTTGCTTCTATTCTAAAGGGTATAACATAACACTGTCCACAACTACTAGCTGACTAAAAATCCCTGCGAGCACCACCAAGGGCTTTACTACCTCTACCTCACACACTTCTAGTAGAAACCCTGACTCTCACAGCTGAAATAGGAGTAGCCTCTGAACATATGACAAGGAGAATCCTTGACCAAATGTCTAATCTCATCATACACATAACAATCTCTATGGCCTGACATAGTAGGAGAAGGTACAACTAGACAAAAATGGCCACCTTGAATTGCTGAATCAGAAGACCCATGACCTGAACTCTACAAGGATGCCTGAACTAGTCTACCATAATACCCCAACAGCCCCTAAAATCCCTACCTCAAGAAGTGTGACCTCTGAACTTGCCCAAGTAATGTACCCTCTTGGTTCCTTAATGATATGCTCGAATAATACCCTTAGTCATCTTAGCATAATCCATTATACTCTGAAATGATGCTCCAAACACTAACATCTGAGATATAGCTAGCTGAAGAGAAGTATATAAACCCTTTTATAAACTTTTGAATCTTCCCAGATCGGTGGTAATATTGGCATAGAAATATCTAGACAAGGCATAGTAGTGTCCCTCATACTCTGCAACAAATATAAATTCCTTTTCCAAGCGATCAAACTCATCCCTTATCGATCCATTAGACTGTAAGGCACAAACTTTTCTAAAAAGGCCTAATCAAATTGATCCCAAGTTATCTCAGGAGAATCAAAAGCTCTGCAACTAACAAGTGACCTCCATCAATATCTAGTGGTATCTCTTAACTGATAAGTTATATATACGATATCATGTGACTTAAGAAAACCCAGGTTATACAACTTTTTATGATAGTCAATAAAGAACTCATAGGCATCCTCGCCTAGAGCACCACTGAACCTAGGAGGACCTAAATGAGTGAACCTATCAAAGCTTTAATGATCCTCAAAAGATGTAATTGTACTCATAATAAGAGGAGGCATGGTGAATCTTATTGGCTGAGATCCTATTTCTTGAGGCAACACAGACAAAGGCTGAACTTCCGACCTCAAAATACCATACTTTAATCAGGTGTTGAAGGAGGAATAACACTCAGAGTTGGTGGACTACCAAAATTAAGAGCAGGTACTACTAGAGGATCCACACACGGAACTGAAGGAACACTATAAGCATACTCTATTATAGACGGAGGTACAATACTCAAAGCTGGGGAAACACCAGGTACACTCAAAGAAGCACCCTCTAAATAAGCCAATAAGCAAATCAACCTCTCCAATACTAGGGTATAAGAATTTGATGGGATCAAATAAGTTCCATATCTCTAACATGCTCAACACAAGGCTCAAGGGAAAGTACCCTAGCACTACTCCTAGATGGGTCTTATCCAAGTGCCCATCCACTACCTTGAGTCTTCCTTGACTTACAACTCGCCCTTTAGATTGGGTCTTCTCCTTAAATAATGGCTCAATATCTCTAAATTCATGAGATCTAGTCATCACCTTCTGTTTAGATAACAATAAAATATGACTTAGAATACAAAGTATGAAGAAAATCCCCATAATAAGGAGAAAAATTAGGGAAACATTCTTAAGGCATCTTATAGCTTCTCAGATATAAAAGGTTACACATCGATCAATGAGACTTTATTAGATATCCCATTGTTACACTAGTGAGATCGATGGACCTGGTTGCTCTAATATTAATTTTTCACGACATAAAAACTAAAGGTTATAATGGCACTTGTCGCAACACGCCTTGACAAGTAAGCCAACCACACAAACTAATACAAAAGGGAAAAATAATCGAAATAACCCAAAGTAAGGCTTCTAGAACAAAATCAAATCACATAATATGTTTAAAAAAGAATAACATAACCAAATAATATTACACCATAATCCTGAAACCTGTGTCACAGTGTAAGAACTAACTAGTACAACTCGAGATCAAAATACATATGATATCAAAAATAGGAACAACTTGTCTTTGAGTGCAAAATAAAGACATAGTCTAAACAAAGAAAAAGAGCAATAGACTCTAGAAATAAGAATCCAATTGCTGCCTAAAGCAGCTCCAAAGTATCGCCTAAAGTCAACCACTGTAAGGCACAATCAAACCTGGGTTTGCACCAAAAGGGCGGAGTTAGGGTTCTTATAGTACACTTATACTCAGTAGGTATCATAGGCCGACTGAGCAAAGTATAAAACTAAACATACAAAATATACACTAAGGGAACGTCACCTACAATCAGAAAATATCTCAAATGATAGCCCACACTGTCTCCACTAATAGTTCTATAATATTTACACCCACTATAAAAATACTAAAAAGAAGTACAAGTATACAGGCATTACACATACGAAAGACAAAAGAGGAAATACACATAAACATGTATCACATCAAGGAAAATAATACATCATAAAAATGTACAAGTAAATACAAATAAAATGGAGATGATGATGGTAGTGCTAATGATGATAATGATGCCCGAGGTTGTCGTACAACTTCCATATACACCTACGGAGCTTAAGCTTTCCAATGTAGGACCCATGGGGGGTTTGTTAACCCGTATACAACCAATATTCAATACCAATATCTATAACTCCTCTCTGGCATATCCATCGGTAGAGGTTTTAAAGATGTCATATTTTCTTTTAGAAAAAGCCAGTGTTTTTGGTATTTCTAAAATTTCTACGGTGGTACTAGTGTTTTATAAATGGATATGATATGATGATATAATGCTCACAACCAACTAGAATGAGAGATTCCATATCCAATCCATATATTAACCAAGTGAGCCAAAATTCACTCATTTATTTCTAACCGTCTATGAATCCAACATAATATATATGACAATAGAATGAAATACCTTATATATGTCACCATTGATATCACATAAGGATTTTTCATCAATAGTATACAATGAATTTCACATACGCATGGTCAATATTATCACATAGGACCCCACAGGATTACATATAGTAAATAATGTTCCAAAACCATGAAATAACATCAATATTTAGGCCCACACATAGACAAATATAATAAATCTAGCCATTTACTTGATTAGTTCCCACACTTATAACGTGATTTTGTATCAACATTGGCTACCCAACCTAATTTGAAGAAATTAAGCCATAACCTACCTCGAATGTCAAAAATTGGTATGAAAGCCTTCAATCCAAAGCCTTAATCCTCACAAACGAACTCAAAATCAACTAAAACATTGAAATATAGAATCTATCCATAAAAAAAATCCAACAACACCCATATTGCCTATTTTCAAATTGGAGTCAAAATGGGCTCCCAAAATAGATTTTCAAAAAGAAGGGAAAAATCATATTTTTCTTTAAAAAACACATTCTCTATTTTTTTAGGAGTCAACAGCTGAAAATCTAAGAAAAAATGAGGTCTAAATTGAAGAAAAAAATATGTTTAAGCCTTCCCAAGAAAGATTCCTAAAATCTATGTTAAAAATCAAGAGTTGCAGTTATTTTGAATATAAAATTGAGAGAAAAGTAGTAGTTATAAGATTAGAAACTCAATCAAGTAAAAATGGGTTGAAATCAGGGTTTAAATTGGAGAAATGCCATTTTAGGCCTTCCGGACCAAAATCCCTAATTTCTACCCTTTAATCCATGTTTAAAACTAGAATTACATGATAAAGTTAGAAAAAAATAGTTGTAATAGGTGTTAAGGAGCTTACCCAAGATTAAAAATGAAAGAAATGGCTTAGAATGAAGAAACTCAAAGCTCTAAGTCTAAAAAATATTGAAAAATTGAAAATACAGGGTGTTTATATATATCCCAAGCATGTGACTAGGTGTCGCATAAACGACAACCTAATGGAAGGTATCGCGATTGGGACACTAGCATCACATACACAATACTCAGGATCATAGCCAATGATGTCACAAATATGACACTTGGGCTGATCAACCGAGTCGCGAATACAACTGGCCAATCATGACCACAGATGTTCTAACACCAGATAGGGACTTGGAATTCTCCAAGAATTCATGGATCCCTCAAAATTCATCTAAAAGCTCATGAATATAAACGACCAATGATTCCTTGTCAAATTTGAAGCTTCAGACTCAATGACGATATCAAAATTTCAAAAAAAAAATCATTTTCATAAATTTGACCCCCAAAACCATAAAACCAAAACCAACTATGTTACTATCCTAAAATCCACATTTCAGATCTGCTAGCATAGTCCATTTTGCCATCGATGCATAAACCAATAAATGTTGACCGAAGTTAACTAGAAGGCTTCTTAAGCTACAAAAAATCACAATATCATATGAATCACACTAAAATATGTTGGGAATCATGCCAAGAATCCCCACACCCCAGTAATACTACAAAGAAACTATAGGGAGGGGCTAAAATAGTCAAATTACACAAAAATAAATATTTCACATAAATCATCAAAAATTAAGTTATTATAATTTTGTCCTAGCTTTAACAATAGAAGTTGATGGAAAAAACAACCATAATGATAGAAATTTGAACATAAAGTACAATGGAATTAAAAATTCTAAAAAATTTGGTATTTGAGAATTAACAAAGCATACATAATAGCTTCGCAGAGAATATGAAAGACTAATAGGGTATTTTCATGGGCTTCTGCTTTTTAAAGAGAGTAAATGGTTCTATTTTTAATCCGTTCTTATTGAGGGGACACATTCAAACTCATTTTGTGTAGTTCCTCTTTTGGACTCGAGAGTTTGCAGTTAAAACACCCTTGTTTTTGGACCTTACAAATTTCCTTGAATTTTGATCTCTTGACCTAATACAACTCATGGGTACAATTTGTATAATGGGTTACATATGGTATAGTCCAGTTGTAAACTTACTAGTGTTTGTTGGTGGGATGAATTTTGATTACTGGAATATATACGACTTAGGGTATAAGTCACATTGGTGGTTACAGATCATTTATTTCCTTAACTTAACCTTTGAGTTGGTTACTTAGGTTGGATCTGAGTATGATTGGATCACCATGTGCTGTAATCCAGGGTATGAATCATACCCAAGACTCGTATGAGGGACAGTGTCTAGATCTTCCTTGGGTATAAATCTACCAGGGGTACGGGTGGAGGTACTGATCATATACTTTGGATATAACTTGGTTGGATGAGTCGTATGTTGGGTAGTATTTAATCTAAAGGTTGAGGCTTAGGGTATGAGTAGAGGGTACAACTCGTTTCATAGGGTACGACTCATAAGGGTCAGTTGTATCTCTGTGATAGGATTCTAGTGCAACTTAAGTGGGGTATTCTAGACATTTCCCTACTTATTCTAATAAGGTCCCACAACTTTTAACTTACTTGGAAGTTTATTTACCCTATTATTCCATTCATTAACTCTTAGAAACTCTTCTAAACACTTTAAAATTCTCTCAGAAGCTTTTGGGCAAGGGAAGTTAAGTTTTCAACTAGAGGATTGGTTTGGGGCTTGTCTTGGTGATTTATTTTCATCATCATCTTAGTTTAAGGAATTTTCTCTTCCCTCATTGTTAATTTTATCTAAAGGCATGAGTTTTATCAGTGTTTCCATGATTTCATTGATTGTATAATTTTGATTTTCAATTATGAATTAGGGGTTTTGATGTTAAATAGTTTGGTTATGGTTTCCCATTATTTTAATTATGATTTTATGTGCATTAATTGTCGTTTTGGATAATTGAATTGTGTGGTAATGGTTTAAAGGGTAATTGGAATTGGTTTTGCTCATATTATGCGCCCAATGTGTTTGACAAAATGCTTATAAAGATGTGTCTATGGCATTGACTACTATTAATGGAACTCTTGCATGTTTTAAAACTTGGTAAGGAAATTATGCATGGTCTAAATGGCTTGGAATGGTAAACAACTAGTGGTTATGCTTGTGGGACACATGGAATCCCTTAAATGGTTTAATATAGTAAATGGAAAGGGCACTTGAAAGTCCCCTTGAACCTATAAATTATTGGCTATAGATGATACTTGCAAGTAAGGATTGGTATGATGATAACAATATCAATGGCCTTGGTTAATAAATGAAAAATGGTTTGGTTATTGGGAAATTGGTTTTAATTGTACAATAATGGTGGGATGTTTAGCAAACCTGTGGAAGGTGGAGGTCCCAGGGGGACCAAAATTGGAAACTCATATTTGCCTATATGAGGTTGGTATTGGTGGCCATGTGCATGATACCGCACAATATTTTGGGGAATGTACTATCCATCCCAAGGTTTTCTTCCCTGGTCGTGCGGTTACACGCACTAGGGCCTTTTCAGCAGGAGGAGCTAAACCTAATCAGCCCATGGGTTATTTATGATGGCAAAGCTACAAAGCCTAGGTAACGGATTTAAAGGCATGCTAAACTTGGTCCCTTTTTTCGATGTGGATATATATATGTATGATTGTGTACATATGGATGGTATTAGATTGTTTTATAAATGGCATTATTTTATCCTTATCTTTAGATCATGCTAGTGTTCACTCGATAACCCATCTACTGATAGCTGTATACCCACACTATAAAGGAACCATCCATTCTACTCTTCCTACATAGTGATTAACTCAGGGACAACACTTGGACTTAAGTGGTGAGCTTCCATCCTTTCAGAAGCATCCATTTTGTGTTATGGACACCTATAGACATTTGGGTTTTATTTTGGACATTGGTTTTGGCAATGGTTGAGGGCATGTCCTAACCAATTTTTTTACTCTTTTGGTTAGAGGCTTTGTGGTACTTTCCTAGGTTCGAATATGCGGGATCAGTATAGGTTTCAGCCTTAGCATTGGTATTAGTATTGAGGTTGGCATCATCGGACATAATTTTTCACTGTTCCATCATATTTCATTTTGGGATTAATTATACTATGTTTGGGAATATATTTGGATAATGGCATGGTTTATTGCCCTTGTTTTGGTATATTTTTTCATGGTTGGATTATTGCTATGGGATGGTTGGACTCTATTGGGTTGATCACAGTTGTGATCTTATCATAGGGTCTTCATGTGAGATGTGGCACTATCTTGTTACATGCTTGAAATTCAGCCAATTCAGGGCTGGCAACTGAAGGTTGGGTTGGGTAATGAGAGTGGTGTCTTATCCCAGTCGGACATTGGATGCCCATTATCATAAGGCCCCTAGTCAAGTCGTGTTAAGTTTATATCAGAGCCTAGGTTTATGGTCAATTAGGAGTTCACTCATATTGAGTGGAGTCTCTTTTAAGGGTGTATGGTATGCCACACTCATAAGGGTTATGCTATAAGACATTTAGGAATATTTCACGTTCTTGGTATTCTATTTTCAAGATCGAAGTCTCAGTCGTAGAATCTTCTCTAATCCTTGTTTTTTTGTCTTTCAGATCATGCCTCATAGATTTGAAACATAAGGAAATTTTTCTATCCCATCTAGGGGTAATGCTGAAGGGGTGCATCCTACTTTTAGGGTTCATCTTCGATCTCACAATCCTATCCCGGATAGTTCTAGAGTTTTATTAGTTGCTACTAGTCCTTCTCAAGGTGAGGTAACTAATGCGGAATTCCATCAGACTATTCGTATTATCGCTAAATTAGTTGTTGCTCAAGCTAAACAAGATGTGTCTGGTGCTTTTTCTATTGAGGCCACAAGGGTTGTCAAATTTATGAAGATGGGTCCTCCCATATTTTTTGGAGTGAAGGTGAAGGAGGATCTAAAGAGTTTCTTGAAAAAATAGAAAAAATATTTCGGGTGATGCAGGATACCAATATGGAGGGGGTAAACTTTCCAGCTTATCAGCTTAAAGATGTTGCTTATCAGTGGTATGATGAGTTGGATAGTAATAGAGGAGATGTGGAGGATTTATCCTTTTAGGATGCCAACTCTGGTGCTTTTCTAGATTGTTTCTTTCCCTGAGAGTTGAGGAAGCAAAGATGGAGGATTTTGTGAATCTTAAGTAGGAAAGGATGTCTTTCAAGGAATATGCCTTAAAGTTTCATCAATTATCAAGGTATGTTCCTGATTTAGTGGCTGACATACGGGCTAGAATGAGGAAGTTTGCTTCTAGGTTGAATTGACATTTGATTTTAGTAAGCAGGACTTCCTTGCTGATTGAAGATATGGAACTCTCTAGGTTGATTGTTCATATGCATCAAATGGAGGATGAAAAGAGAAAACAGTTGGAGTTTGAGGATAGGCAGGATAAGAGGAGTAGGTTTTTTAACCATGGAGGTGCTCAGTCTCAGGGTGGCCGAGATGGTGGCAAGTCAAAGAAAAAGAAGTGGGGGAGTTTTAGTTCCTTCTCTTCTTCTAGTGCACCTTACAAGTCGGGCGACAGGCACCATCAAGGTGGTGATAATTTTTAGGCATAGGATGTCTAATCTCAGGTAAGTAGAGGCTAGTCAATTTTTTTATTTCCTTCTTATCAGTTTTATGGTCTTTCTCATTGTGGTTATTGTGATAAAGAAAAGGACAAATGCTTTAAGTGTGGCTAGGTAGCCCACAAGCTCAGGGATTGTCCAATTAATAAGGTTGCTAAGGGGGCAAAAAAGATTCTTGTGTCTTTATCTTCTGCTCCTACACTTGGTAGTGTGGCATATAAATCTACTACCATTCCTAGTTCTAGTGTTGGTCGAAACAGGTTGGATGATTTGGCATCCCAATAAGAATTTGAGGTATCACTTGATGTCGTTACTAGTATGTTACTTTTCTCTCATGATGTATATTATTTTCTTGATCTGGGGTCCACTCTCTCTTTTGTGACTCCTTATGTAGATGTATCTTTGGGTTTTGATTCAAAAGTTATTTTGGATCTTTTTTTTATTCCGACCCCAATAGGTGACTCAATTATTGCAAGACAGTCTTAGGGGGTGTGTGGTATGTGTTGGTGGCAAGCAGACCTAGATGGATCTATTTGAGTTGGGTATGGTGGATTTTGATGTTATTTGAGGATGTATTGGTTACACTCTTTATATAAGTCCTTGAATTATTAGACCCGTAGAATTATCTTCAGGTTCTCTGGTGAGCCATTTATAGAATGGAAGGGTGATTCTCTAGCTCTTCAGGGGAGAAATATTGCTTATTTTAGAGCTCGGAGGTTATCTCTAAAGACTATTTTTATTACTTGGTCCAGGTTAAAGATTCTAACTCGAAAGGTCTTCTTTCCAGTTAGTTCCAGTGGTTAATGAGTTTCCAGAGGTCTTTCTGGGATGATCTTCCTAGTGTTCCTCTGGATAGTGAAATAGATTTTGGTATTGACTTGGTCTTGAACACTCATCCAATTTCTATTCCTATGTATAGAATGGCTCCTGCTGAGTAGAAGGCACTCAAGGAGTAACTTAAGGATCTTTTAGATAAGAGGTTTATTCTTCGTAATGTATCTCCTTAGGGTGCATCGATGTTTTGTGCATAAGAAGGATGGTTCCCTTTGGATGTGCATTAACTATAGGCATCTAAACAAGGTGAGGGTCAAGAATAAGTATCCTCTTCCAAGAATAGATGATCTGTATGATCAGTTTCAATGTGCCAAGTTCTTTCCTAAGATAGGCCTTCGGTCTGGGTACCATCAGCTAAAGATTAGGGAGGTGGATATCCCTAAAATAGCTTGTCGTACTTGACATGGGCATTTTGAGATTTTGGTAATGTCATTTGGGTTGACTAATGCTCCAGCAGTATTTATGGATCTAATGAACAAGGTTTTTCATTAGTATCTAGATCTAATCATTATTGTGTTTATTGATGACACTCTGGTCAATTTGAAGAGCGAGGTGGATCATGCTAATCACCTTTATGTAGTGTTGTAGACCTTAAAGAAACAACAGTTGTATGTTAAGTTCTCCAAGTGTGAGGTTTGGTTGAATGCAATAACTTTCTTAGGTTATATTATTTCTAGCAAGGGGATCATAATGGATCTGCAAAAGGTTGTTATGGTGAAGTGGTGGCCTAGACCCACAGCTCCATCCGACATTCAGAGATTCTTGGGTTTAGCCATGAATTATTGGTGGTTTATGCAAAGGTTTTCATCGACAGCTGCTCCTTTGACTAAGTTAACTTAGAAAAGGTTAAGTTTTCTTGGTTGGATGCTTGTGAAGGGATTTTTGAGAAGTTGAAAGATAAGTTGACTTCAGCTCCAATTCTAACTTTGACGGAAGGCAGTGATGGGTTCGTGTTTTATTATGATGCATCTAAAGTAGGTCTTTATTGTGTGTTAATGCAGCATGGAAAGGTGATTGCCTATGCTTCCAGGAAGTTGAAGGTAATGAGAGAAATTATCCTACTCATGATTTGTATTCGTTAGTGGTTGTGTTTTCTTTAAAGATAGGACAACATTATTTGTATGGTTTTCGTGCAGGTATCTTTTCTGATCATAAGAGTCTACAGTAGGTGTTCACTTAGAAGGAGCTTCATCTCAGCCAGAGAGAATGTCTTGAATTTCTCAAGGACTATGATATGAGTCTTCACTACACAAAGATATGGATAACATAGTTCTTGATGCTCTTAGTAGGTTATTCATGGGGATTTTAGCTCATATAGAGAAAGAAAAGTGGGAATTGGTGATCGCTATTCACCACTTGGCTAATCTTAGAGTATGCTTCTTGGACTCCAAGAATTATAGTGTGGTGGTACAAGAAGTGGTTTGATCTTCCCTTGGTGTAGATATTAAGGAGAAGCAAGTTCTAGATCTTATCTTGATGGAAATCAAGAGTGACATTGGTGGGCAAAGGGTAGTGGTGTTTGAGATCGGTGGTCATGGTACTTTACAGTACCAAGGGAGGATGTATGTTCCTGATATCGATAATTTGTGACAAAGGATCTTGGCTGAGGTGCATGATTCACGCTATGTTGTTCACCCCAGCTTGACTAAGATATATCATGATCTCAAGGAGATCTATTGATGTAATTAAATAAAGAGAGATATGGGTGATTTTATGGCCAAGTGCATGGTATGTCAAAAGGATAAGGTTGAGCACATGAGGCTAGAAGGGTTGTATCAAAAAATTGATTTACTCGAGTGGAAATGGGAAGTGATGAATATGGACTTTGTTATCAGTCTTCCTCAATCTCGGAACCAATATGATTCGATATGAGTCATCGTGGATAGGATGACTAAGTTTGTGGATTTTTGCCAGTGCGGACAACCTTTTTGGTGGAGGATTATGCGAAGCTATATATTCAGGAGATTGTGAAGCTCCATAGGTGCCTATTTCAATTATTTTTGATCGTGGCACGCAGTTTATGTCTCACTTCAAGCGATCATTTTAGAGATGGTTGGGGACTAAGGTTAGTCTGAGTACTACTTTACATCTGCAAAAAGGATAGGCAAGCGAAGAGAACTATTCAGACATTGGAGGATATGCTTCGGACTTGTGTGATTGATTATGGTGGAAATTTGGTTTATCATCTACCTTTGGTGGTATTTGCTTACAACAATAGCTATCATTCTAGTATTGGTAGGAATCTTTTGAGGCATTGTATGGTAGGAGGTGTAGATCTCATATTGATTGGTTTGAGCTTGGTGAGGTGGACATGTTTGGTCCCAACTTGGTTTACCAGGCTATAAAGAAGGTGAAGGTGATTTGGGAGAGACTTAAAGTTTCCTAAAGTTGCCAAAAGTCATATACAGATGTTAGGCATAGAGAATTGGAGTTTAAGGTTAGGGATAAGGTTTTCCTCAAGGTATCTCCCATGAAGGAAGTAGTGCAGTTTGGCAAAAAGGGGAAGCTCAGTCCCTAGTATGTTGGTCCTTTTGAGGTTTTATGGAGAATTGGTAATATTGCTTATGAGTTGGAGTTTTCTTTTAGCTTAAGGTTGGGTTATCCGGTCTTTCATGTTTCCAAGTTGAGCAAGTGTATTGGTTATCCTTCTTCGGTTGTTCCTTTAGATGGATTGGGTATCACTGATTCTTTGTCTTATGAAGAAGTCCCGGTAGGGATCTAGGATAAGAAGATTTGTTGTTTGCGTACCAAGGATGTGGCTTTGGTTAAAGTTTAATGGCAGAACCATAAGGTAGAAGAAGCTACATGGAAAGCAGAAGAGGACATAAAGTCCAAATATCCGCATTTGTTTTCTGCTCCTAGGATTCATACATAGGGTATATGTCTTCAACACATCTTTATTTTCAGAGTTTGATAAAGGAAATATTAATATCTTTGCCTTTTTGTTTTCAAACTTTGTTAAATATTGGAATTATATTTGATAATTTAAATGACTCTTGCATGTGGTTACCCCTACCTTGTCTATTATTCGAGGATGAATGTTCCTAGTGAGGGAGACTAAAATACCTTAGTTTTTGGACCGTAGAAAATTTTTTGGAATTCTGATCTTTGGACCCAATACGACTCATGGGTATGAGCCATATGATGGGGTATGGATGGTATGGTCCAGTCATATACTGACCAATATTGGTTGGTGGGATAGATTTTTGTTACTGGAATAGATACGACGTAGGGGTACGAGTCATATTGGTGGTTATGGATCATTTATTTCCTTAACTTAATCTTAGACTTGGTTACTTAGGTTGGATCAAAGTACGAGTGGATGATCATGTGCCGTAAGATAAGGTATGAGTCATACCCAGGGCTTGTATGGTAGACAATGTCCAAATCTTTCTTGGGTTTAAATTTGCCAGAGGTACGGGTTGAAGGTATAGATCGAATACTTTAGATGTGACTTAGTTGGATGAGTCCTATGCTGGAAAATCTTTGATCTAAAGGTTGAGGATTATGGTATGAGTGGAGGGTACCACTCATATCAGAGGGCACGACTCGTGAGGGTCAGTCGTATCCCTGTGATGGGATTTTTGTGCAACTTAAGTGGGGTATTCTGAACATTTCCCGACTTATCCTAATGAGGTCCCACAACTTCTAACCTACTTGGAAGGTTATAACATTAATTCTTAGAAACTCTTCTAAACACTTTAAAATTCTCTCAAAAGGTTTTGGGCAAGGAAAACTATGGTTTCAACTAGAGGATTGGTTTGGGGCTTGTCTTGGTGATTTCTATTCATTATCATCTTAGTTTAAGGTTTGTTCTCTTCCCTCATTGTTAATTTTATCTAAAGGCATGGTTTTTATGAGTGTTTCTATGGTTTCATTGATTGTATAATTTTGGTTTTCAAATATAAATTGGGGATATTGATGTTAAATGGTTGGTTATGGTTTTCAATGGTTTAAATTATGCTTTTATGTACATTAATGGTGGTTTTAGATAATTGGATTTCATGGAATGGTTTAATGGTAATTGGAATTGGTTTTGGTCATATTATGCCCCAAATATGTTTGACAAAATGTTTACAAAGATATGTTCTTGCATTGACTACTTTTAATAGAAATCTGGCATGTTTTAAACTAGGTAAAGGAATTATGCATGGTTTAAATGGCTTGGAATGGTATGGCTAATGGTTATTCTTGTGGGGCACATGAAATCCCCCAAGTGGTTTAATATAGAAAATGGAAAGGAACTTGAAAGTCGTTTTGAACCTATAAATGGTTGACTATAGATGATACTTGCAAGTAAGGATTGGTATTATGATACCAATATCAATGGCCTTGGTTAATAGATAGAAAATGGTTTGGTTATTTGGAAATTTGTTTTAATTGGGAGATAATAGCGGGATGTGTAGCAAAGTCATAGAAGGTGGAGGTCCTGGGGGGACCAAAACATAAAACTCATATTTGCCTATATGAGGTCGGTCTTGGTGACCGTGTGCATGATGTCATACTATATTTTGGGAGATGTACTAGTCATCCCAAGATTTTCTTCCCTAGACATTCGGCTACATGCACTGAGTCCCTTTTAGCAAGGGAAGCTGAACCCATATAGCCCATGGAAGGTTTAGGACAGTAAAGCTACACAACCTAGGTAACAGTTTTAAAGGCACGCTAAACTGTCCCTTTTCCCGACATGGATATATATATATATACACATATATATATGTATGTATGACTGTGTGTATATGAATGGTTTTACTTGGTTTTATAACTAGCATTATTTTATCCTTATCCTAAGATTATGCTAGCGTTCACCCGCTAACCCATCTACTAGTGGTTGTATAGCAACGCTATGCAGGAACCAACTGTTCTACTCTTTATTTATAGTGATTGACTCGAGGATAGAACTAGAACTGATGTGGTGAGCTTCCTTCCTTTTGGAAGGCTTCATTTTATGTTATAGACAGCTTTAGATATTTTGGTTTTATTTTGGATATTGGTTTTGACTATGATTGGGTGCAGGCATGTCCCAACCAGATTTTATTACTCTTTAGGTTAGAGGCTTTGTGGTACTTCTATAGGTTGGAATGAGAGGGATCGATATAAGTGTCAACCTTAGCATTTGTATTGGTATGAGGTTAGCATCATCGGATATAATTTCTCACTGTTCCATCATATTTCATTTTGGAATTAATTATATTATATTTGGAAATATATTTGGATTATGGCCTAGTTTATGGCCCTTGTTTTGGTATGTTTTGGCATGGTTTGATTTTTGGTACGGGATGGTTGGACTTGGTTGGGTTGGTCACGGTTGTGATCTTATCCCAGGATCTTTATGTGAGTTGTGGCACTATCTTGTTACATGCTAAAAATTCAGCCAACTCAAGAAAGGCGGCTGGAGGTTGGGTTGGGTAACGGGGGTGGTCTCCGATCTCGATCGAACTTAGGACACCTATTACGACAAGGCCCACAGTCGGGTCAGGTCAGCAGTGGGTAGATTTAGGTTAAAAGATCTAATTAAAATTACATGGGCTTGAGGTAATTGATGGATTTAAATAAGTTTGTTTAGATTAAATGATTTGGGGGTATTTTAGCATCTTCTCTTTAAATTTTTAGAGTTCATGATATACATATATATATATATACATATATATATATATCATAGGTAACGGGGGCGGTATCTGATCTCGGTCGGACTTGGAACACCCATTATGACAAGGCCCCCGACCGGGTCGTGTCAGCAGTGGGTAGATTTAGGTTGAAAGAACTAATTAAAATTACATGGGCTTGAGGTAATTTTTGGATTTAACTAAGTTTGTTTAGATGGGGGTATTTTAGTAACTTCTCTTTAAATTTTTTAGAGTTCATGATATATATATATATATATATATATATATATATATATGGTTGTAAAAATTGACTGACAAAATAAGCCTAATTTTATTTAAAAATCTTTGTTTTTCATAATTTCATCTCAATAGACATTATGGGTAAGTCCTAGAAAATTATATTAATTGTACTATAACACCCTGAAATTCTAAACTAAGATCTGAACATTCTTCAAATACATATAGAGAGTCAACCCTGATGATTTCTAGTTGTACATAAGTTCTTAGATCAATTTCTTAGAGTGAGAAGAGATTTCGGTATAAATTAAGGTCATAAGGAACTTTTAGCTCGAAGTTAAGTTGAAAGCTTATTTACCGATTGAGTTTCAATATAAGATTTTAATAGGGTCAAATTCTAATGAGTATTAATCCTAGGATATAAAGAGTTTTTTTATCTCAACACCCAGTAAATTAAAGCTCTTCGAGTTTTATTTCTAATTCTACCAATCATTTCTAAATCTAATACAACAGTAAAAAGTTATAACCATTTTATCAGAGGGTGTTTGTTTGCCAAAGGACAATGGGCGGAGAGGCGGCCCGTCTCCTGGAAGATGATACATCATCGAAGCCATGAAGACTAGCCAGTAAGCTCAAAATTTTCCCCTAAGTCAATGCTTTGGACCATGGTATGTCATGGGGCCCACGGTTCATCCTCAAAATTGATAGACTATTTTTTTCGCACTTTTAAAGAGGTTTTTATAGGGGAGTTAGGTACTTTCCTTACCCTATGACCTCCCACTATGTGTTATAATACCCAATAAGGTTTATATTCTCCAAATAAATATTGATAATCTTTTTCAATTTCTTTCTCCTCTAAAAAATGCAAGAACAGATAGAAAAGGTGTTTTCCACGTCCAAAGCTCCAATAGTTTCAAATTCAAGATTTCTCTCCACCAATTCACCTAATCTCAAGTATGTAGGGTTTAATGGGGTTTTATGTTCCTCCCTATGTCCAAAACATTAGAGTTTATTATAAAATCATAGTTAGGGTTATAAACTCATGTTTAATTCTCATCATATTTAAAGCAATTTCTTGATGTTCTTGAAGTATTTATTTATGTTTTTTGTTTATATGAACACTGAAATGATATATATGAATAGAGAAGCTTTTTCTAGTCACTCTTTTCAATTATGATATGAATTTACAAATTATTCTTAAGCTTATATTTAGAGTATGAAATTAGAATTATCGTATTATTGCAGATATTCAAAAAAACCAATTAAGTTCAGAGTGGTGAAGTTTTGATAGTTTTCAAGATGTATATTTAGTTAATTTTAAACATTTACAATATCGATAGATAGATAGTGATTTTAAATTATTATCGAGCATGTGATTATAAGAATAATTTAGGAAATAGTATTTTGTATCGAATGAACTAGTGTTCTAATCAACCCAAGTTCTTGAGCTACGTGCCACAGTAGGATTATATTTGGGACAGGTCCAATATTTTGACAAAGTATGGGGCAACCCTCCCAACTGAGTTAGATGCTTATTTTATTTTACGTGTTTAAATTGAACACTATCTACTTGATGCATATTTTATTTTAGGTGTTTAAACTAAACACTGTCGATGGGTTTCACCTTTTTTATTTCAAGTCACTTTCAATATAATACATGTAGTGATAATTTTTTATGTCTAATGAAAGTTGAATTCTTATAATGCAACAGATTTTCCATCTGTTGTAACAGATATTCTACTTGTTCTAACATATAGTTTATCTGTTGCAATGGGTTGGTCATCTATTGTATTATGTCGATGTTTCTATCTAAGTCTATCTGTTGCAACAGTGGAAAGACCTGTTTGATAATTTTCAATAGATTACCTACTTGTTGCAACATATGCCTAAATCTATTTGATATTTTCCAATAGATGTGTTGTTTGTTGCAATAGATACATTATTTTTTGCAATATTTGAATTTAGTATTCCATTTCAATTAATAAGTTTAAATCTATGAAAAAAATTCATAGACAAAATAAAATAAATCGAAGCCTTCTGAAATTAGTTGAAATAAATCAATGAATAAATGAAATGTAAAAAAATTGTTATGGGTACAGATCTCAATAAATACATCAATAATTTAAGTATTGATGCCAAGAATATCTAAGGAGGGGTGAGGTTATTACTTTGACAGACTTAAGCTATAATGATCTACTCAATATGGACAAGTTGTTCTTTATTCGATGCTATGGAATTCTGCTTTGGTCATCATGGATCTTTATTGTCGCTTAGGTATGGTTTCTGCACCTTCTGTTCTCTGTATTTTCATAAAAGGAGTAGCATATTGTTAATGTTGTTCAGTAGTAGCTTCTACATCAACCTGGAAAGCCAGAATTGGTCAATGATAATCATGGAGATACAACAAAATAGAAAAAGGATAACTCATCTATTCTAGCAAATCAAACAAATCTTCCTCCTTTTTTAAATTATCCCAAATAAATTTTATTTCTGTTGCAACAGATGAATCAACTATTGGGATAAATTTCTACATAAGGAAAACCTGTATGATAATTTCCAATAGATGAACCATCTGTCGCAATATATGACTCATCTGTTACAGAAGATAGGTCATCGTAGGTACACATAAGAGCAGTACGACGAGCTATTTGATTTGCTAAAAATATACAAGACATATGTCATAACCGATACTTTATCTGATGCAACAAGTTAGTTAAGTGTTGCAACATGCAACAAGTTTGTCAACTGTTGCAACAGATGTATATATTTGTTTGATAATTTTCAGCAGATGTGTCATCTGTTGAAATAGATATGTGTATTTTTTTTAGTTGGAAAAAACATGTATATTCACCTTCTTTAGCTCGTGCTGCTCTCCTTTCGACATTGTACATTGTTCAGTGCAACACACGGACAGAGGAGTTGTAATTTTGCTTTTTTGGATGCTTAATAATGCCTTGAAAATTACTTTCCTTCTCTCTTAGCCTTAATCTCTAATAGAGTAGATGGATATAAAATCTTCTTTAATGCAATTACACCCTCTTAGATGTCAATTCCTTTACAGAAGCAGTTAATGTGTTAATAGCATTAATCACTACATCATCTTTTGCCTTGCAGTCTTGACATTTTCATGCAGAACATTCACTGGGAGAGGCAAAATTTGTATAACCATTATGATCATACTCATAATGATTTTTTTTAAATACTGTAAGAGGAGCATCATTAACACCAACAGCAGCAACACTACCACCACTAACAACTCCATCACCACTAAGACCATCAAAAACAACAAGCCCACACTCCAAAATTGTTTTTATTGTAGTGGTTGTTGCTCAAAACAATTTCATTTTTATTCTATCAATGTCCTTAGGATCCGATAAAGTTTTCACAGATCGTAAAGTAAGAAAAATGGCATTTTCAACTCTCGATTGGTTAGAATTAGCGACAGATGCATAATCTAACATAAGTCATTACATATATTAGAATGGTGATTAGATCATTCAAAAAATCATTAATTAAAACAAAAACTTAATTATAATTAAACTTACTGCATCCTTTGGAGGGTTAAAGATATCAAGAAATTTTACATTTTTATCAGTTTTGGCCGACAAACCATCTCAAGATTCTTGGACAGAAAACTTCTTCCTGGTAGTTCACGTGTTATCTCAAATAAGGAATAGCTTCAAATGACCAAGCCTATAAAATAATTCCAATAAATCAAAACCATTATTGAGTAAAAAAAATAAATGATATCATAATAAAAGAAAAAAATATTTACCATGAAAGCCCATGGAAATCCATATAAGTTGATTGTCTTTGGTGTTAACGAAGTTAACAAATATTTGATAGTCATTTTGAATCTTTCATAACCCCAAGGATAGCTATTAAATGCCTAAAGATCCTTGAAGAGCTTTATTAAACCAACGCTTATGTTGTTGTTAACGTCTCTCGCCCAAAGAATATTATGTACAAACAAAACCAAGCATAATGATTGCTTGTGCTTCATTGAAATTCTTTTATCTTTCAATGCTTTTATTAAATTTTTATTTTTAAAGTTGGACCAACAATGGACACCAGGTCATCACTATCACACGACTTGCCTTTTCTTTTTTGGGTGTGTGGGGTGCTTTTTTTGGGTTAGAAGAGGTATAACATAAGAAGGTGAAGGAGGATAACATTTTAGTCTAGTAACTATGGCAAATTCCTTCCAACCAAAACAAAAAGACATCCCACAGTAAATTTATCCACACCTCATCCATCTTATCTTTGTTTCCAACATAAACCTACGCTTGAGAAGTTCATATACCATTTTCATTTGGAAACGAGCATTGTTGTCCTCTGGAAAATCACGATATTTCCCAAAGAAGTTGTCCTTAAAATAAACAACCAATTTTTTTCTCGAAGTATTTTTCTAAGCGCATCGAAAGATTTTCCCATGGTTGACTTAATCATGAAATCACCTGTTAAATTTGTGGCACCATCATGCTGCATTCTCATAGGATAACGATCAATGCTAAAGATTTTGACCAACTCTTCAGTGGAAGGGCTATTAGAGTTTGGATCATCTCTTTTGAAACATTTCTCCTCCCTGTGTTTATCATAATCTGCTCCTGATTGATATAATACTTGTAAAGCAAGCTTATAGAGTAGTGGATATAGCCTACCTGCTTCACTTATTCCTTTACTTGGACTTGATTTGGTTTCTGCTCTTTTGGGAGCCATATTATCTAAAATTAAAAGGAACATAAAAAATATATTATAGTTGATTAATGCATCATTAAAAGAGGATAACAGTATATCTAATATACATAACAGTAAACTAACAGTTGGAACAACTCACACATTTATTGCACCATGTAGGTTATCTGTTACACCAAATAACTAACCTATTGCAATGGATGAGTAATCTATTGCAACAATACAAAATATATCACTCATCTTTTAAGATAAATGAATTATCTGTGTAATAAATCACATATCTATTGCAACATATGAGTGATCTATTATAATAGTTAAATAACCTATTACAGTGAATGAGCAATCTATTGTAATAATACAAAATATATCATTCATCTGTTGAGAAAGATGAATGGTCTGTGCAATAGATCACACATCTATTACAACATATGAGTGATCTATTGGAACAGTTAAATAACTTATAGCAATGGCTGAGTAATATATTGTGATAATACAAAACATATCACTTATGTGTTGAGAAAGATGAATGAAATATGCAGCAAATCATACATCTATTGTAATATATGAGTGATATGTTGGAATAGTTAACTAACCTGTAGCAATGGCTAAGGAATCTATTATGATAATACAAAACATATCACTCATCTGTTGAGAAAGCTGAATGGTCTATACAATAGGTCACACATCTATTACAACATATTAGTAATCTGTCAGAATAGTTATCAATAGTCAATATTGTTTATATTTTTTCCAACAGAAGGGTCATCTATTGCGATAAATGAATGATTAGTTGGAAAAATCAACTCTTGGACATGGCCTGTTGGAAGAGCTGATATGATTTTATCCAACTGGAAGTTCATCTGTTGCATCAGATCTTTAATTTGATGGTTCTTCTATTGCATCAGATGGTTAATCTATTACATCAGATGGTTAATCTGTTGCATCATATGCCAAATTTGTTTCTTTAAATTTTTATCTGATGGTTTCTCTATTGCATCAGATGATTAATCTATAACATCAGATGGTTAATCTATTACATTAGATATTTAATTGATTGTAATAGTAATCACATGGTTTCTTTGTTGCATCAAATGATTGATCTGTTACATCATATCCTAAATATGTTGTATCAGATGGTTAATATATTGCACCAGATGGATAATCTATTGGAGAAAAAAATAGTAGCATAATTTTGTTCAATAGAACAATAAGAATATCACCAACAATAACAAATCAACCCAACAACGGCCGCAACAAATTAAACTTTAAAATCAAACAACAAAAGAGAAGAAAAGAAATACCAAAAATTAGGGTTTTATTCAGACCACATTTCAAATTAAAACAACAAATATTGAAATTTTTAACATATACTATAATAGAAGTTGGCTCAAGTTCCTCATTTTCTTCAAAACAAAAAAGGCTATAATTTTTTACCTATGAAAGAAGAAAAAGAACGATGAAGAATTCAAAGCTGTTGTGGCCAGAGGTAAGGCTGTCACGTTGATTGATGGTTGAAGTCAAAAAGAAATTCGAAGACCAACTATTTGCCATCAGAGGTTGAAGTCTCTAGGGATTGAAAGGAGCAATTTGCAGAACTATTAGTTGAAACAAGCTGTCGAGAGATGGTCGATAATTTGGATTGAAGAGGGGTGTGGGTTGGGTTAATTTATATTTTTGAAAAGATTAAAAAGTTTTAAAAATATTAATCAAGTCCACAATTAACTTAATCAAGTTTCTTAATTATGTTTGACCTTTTAAGTTGGCCAATGTCATCAATTCTTCATTCATAACTTAAAAGACACCTTTCCTTCAATTTTATCCATTAACAAGTATTTTATTGTATATGAAATAGAATTAAAGTACTCTTGGAACATATACGTCATTAGTATGAGAATTTGATATAAGCCTAATTATGAGAAAAGAGTGTATAGCACTGGTAACATACCTAATGTTTTATTCTGACATGCTTTACCTTTCTCCGGAGCCATCATTTGTCAAATTTATCTAAAAGAAAATAAATTGCTATTGTTCTCAACATTAGACCAATTCAGAGTGATTGTAAAAAAATTTGAGTCTCTTAATCTTAAATATTTTAAAGGTCATAAAGATGATTGATTTTCTTAGCAGAATAGTAAAGTTCCACTCCTTAAGTCACTGAAAAATCTAAATCCTTTTTTAAATTGTGATAAAATTTCAGCACCCAATCTTGATAGAAATCACATAATGAAAATACAAAAGTATTTCAATGATGATCATTCACTATTTACATAACCATTTCATCAAAATTTCCATATCCAATATGAAATTCCATTTCTTTTTTTGAATAGCTTCCCTATTATACATGGATTTCATCGCTCTCTTTCGATCCATGATAAATTAGTGAAATAAAAAAATAAAGGACTAAAAGGTAATGAAAAGGAACTTTGTATCTACATTCTTAAAAGTGATGAAAAAGTCTAGGGTTTTTTGATTTTTTGATTGTCCCTTGTTATCTCCTTTAAAGGCAAAAAGAAGATTTTAATTTGATGATTTAACAGTAGAAAAATCAAATAAGACTTTTTGTATGTTTCTAATTCTTATTTTTAAAATTTTTGTTGAGGTGTCCAAGTACTCTACAGATGAATAGAGAAAGCGTACTTGAAGGGTGTGACTTTAACCTTTTATCCTTCAATCTATTTGTTTTTGGAACAACGCTCTTTAAGTATTTGTAATGACCCTCTTTGTCACATATATGAGTCCTATATTTAAATTTTCATGTTTAAATTCTTCTCAATTTAGAAGTTACAAATTTTAGACTAGACCAATTTCTATCAGTTTCAGAGCGAGGTGTAGCCTAGGCAAATATGAGAATGATTTTAACTGATGTAGTGGTATTTGTATTTATTTCTAGTTAGATAAGAGGAAAATAAATTCATGAAAATTAATAGTCAAATTTGGGTAAGTAGAACTTTTGAAATTGATCTTAGTGTAAAGGACAATGTTCGAAATGTTCCAGGTTTAAGGTGTATTGCATAAAGTGGAATTTTTGGTGAAGATGGGCATTCCACAGAATAATTCCCACTATAGCATCCAGATACCACTATTGCAGTGAAAACCACATTTTTAATAAAATAATTTTCCAAAGTAGTTTATTTTTCAAATACTTATTTTGGGACAAAAAAGGGTGATTTAGGTTTAAATACATCAGAAATTTTCCGTTTGGCTTCATTAAGGTAAGCAATTCATCCCTCTTAACTTCTATTTCATTATTTAGTCTTAAAATTATAAATTCAAAAAGTTTGAAAAGGATTTTAAGATAAATTTTGATTAATTGCCTGGGGAAGGAGAGGGTAAGAAATAAGTTAATGAGTTTTCATTATTAACTTTTAATTACCCTCCTACTTTGCTAATTCACTAATTTAATCATAAAACTGGTAGTATTAGGTGTAATAGGTGAATTACAGTGGAAAATCCCTAGAATGGAAAGGAAATGACAATGAATTTGACCTTAGAATTTGGGTGTGCGCTATAAATTTTGACATGTTAGGTCATTTCTTTAATTATGTATTTATCTGCATGTTCTAGATCCTAAAAAATAGACATTGTACGGAAGGGCAAAGCTTCGGTATACAGGAGTTGTGCAAGCTTGGTTCGAGGTAGGTAATAGTATTATAGTCTAATCTAGGTTGTGTTATATGTGCATGATAATTGCTTTGTAGTATGGTTTGTTAGTACATGTTATTTGGTGTGGTATTTGCAATTATTTGTTGTTACATAATTTTTGACCTACCTTACTTGCTAAATGTGGATTTCTTGGTATTTAGAATGTTCTCATGGGATTTTGGTGGAACAAGGTTAGCAGACACTTATGTATGGAATGTTAATACATGGACGGTAATTGTCCCCTGTAGGCCATGGATAAAGGAATATTGTATATCCCTAGAGTGTAGTGTGAGGGTCAAGTGAGTTTGATGGTTCCATGAGTAGACTAAGGAGATATATTTTTGTACTTAGTAAATTGTCCTGACTTGTTTTTGGGTTGGCTAACTTAAATTGACTTTATGATAATATATTGACTTGTCAATTTGATTTCAAATTATTCATTGTTGCTTGTTATGCTAAGTGTATGTTTGTTAAGCATGGATTAACTTGTTGCACTGTAACTTAGTTATTTGTTCATATTTCATCTTGGGTTGGCCAAATAACTCTACTAGTACACTATTGTTTTTATGTGCTATTACTACGCCTGGATTGACTTTTGTGGGTGCAGTATATATTCCAGCAGCTTCTATGAGACCTTACTTGTGATTCCAGCAGTTGACTCAAGATTTTAGGGGGATCAGCCTATTAGGTTACCGTGGGATCTCTATTTATGACATTGTCCTTTTTTTAGACTTATGCACTTTCTTTTGTTTTTAGGGTTGCATCCCTTTTTTTGCATCCTTAGTATATTTTAGTACACTAACTTTCAGATACTAGGGGTATTTTGTTTAGTATTTATTTTAGAATTTTTCATAAGTTGTTAGACCGGTTAATCCTTGAATTATTAATGGGATAGTTTTCTTCATTTACTCTAAGTGTTGGATTATGTAACCAAAGTTATTAGTTCTCCCACTGGGTGAGTAGTTGAGATGCCACTTACGACAAGATTGGGTTATCATAAAAGTTGGTATCAGATCTTAGGTTTGTTGATATCATTGCACCAAAATGAGTCCAGTAAAGTCTCGTGTAATAGTATAGAGATTTCTGTACGTTTATTTGAGAGTCTATAGGACTTTATGAAAATCTACCTTTCTTTATTCTTTCATTTTATAACTAGATTCCAATTGGTATTTGGAGATTCAAATTGGTATCTAATCTTTTTTGCTCTTTTTGTCTGTAGATGGTGAACATTATGTCCAATAAAACTCAACTAGTATCTCCCACACCAGCCAATCTATCTTGGAGCCAGCTGGGGAAAGAGAATGAGGAAGAAAGACAGGTAGAGAAAGAAGGGGATGAGCCAAACCAATAGAGGTAGATTTTAAGCGACGGGCAACTAGAATCTTGAGAGGTCAGCATCACCTTCCCTGCCTTAGTTTATTTAAAAGATATGGAAATAGTAGAAGAACAAAGTGTTGATCTTGGGGTAGCGGTAAGCTGAGGTTGCAGGACTACCTACTCTGTTCTCTGAAGTTGCTCAACAAGCATTAACTTTTTAGAGTAGGTTGGTTGTTACTGGAGCCATACCCACGGTACCAATTTATCAGACTCTAGTTGTCTATCCTACTAATTCCATGGCTTCTAAAATGGACGAGGCTTCAGTGATCATTGTTTAATCTCATCCAATGTTGGGTTCACTGATTACTGATACAAAATATGAACTGCTGACAAAATTTCTGAAGATGAAACGTCCAACATTCTAGGGCGCTGATTATGAGGATTACTTTAAGTTTATTATTGATTGCTATTAGAGGTTACATAAGATAGTGATTGTGAAGAAAACTAAAGTTGAGTTTGTGACTTTTCTATTAGAGAAGGATGCTAAGCAATGGTGGAGAGAGTAGGTAGAATGTTAGTCACCAATTTTGCCTCTATTGACTTAGGGGTAGTTTTATGCTTTGTTCTTAGAGAAATATGTAACATGGGCCCTCCACAACCAAAAGAAGGATGAGTTTTTGGTATTAGATCCGGGTGATATATCGGTTACCACCTATGAGGCCAAGTTTCATAGCTTGTTTTGCTATGTTACATAGCCTTTGACTTATGAGAAGGATAGGATTCATATTTACATTAGGTATTGTCTGTGCATATGATTTTAGTAGGGAAAGGGTTCACTGAAGTTTCTTACTATGTAAAGAAGCTGGAGGGGGTTAGCGAAGTAGGTTAGGCTAAGATGTTAGCCAAGAAATCTCTGAATGTTGGAAATTTTAGTGCGTCCTACTCTAAAGTCCACGATCAGTATGCCTATTTAGCCCATTCTATTCAGTCGGCCATGCAACTTTTATTGTGGTTCCAGTTAAGGGTTCTTCTCAGAATTAAGTTGTTAGTGGCCAAGAGGCTTATAACTCTTCTACCAGTAGGCCTTCTCTCAAAAAGTGATGATACTATTATGGTATGGTTTGTCATTTTAAGAGAGTGTCTAGTGAGATAGGTGAATTTCTAAACACAATACTCGGGCTATAGTTCTAGGAGTTAGAGGGGGAGGATATAATGGTAGGGAATATCCACATGGTGTATAGGAAAATTAGGAAGGTGGTCGAAGGAATTGAGGAGGTAGAGACATAGGAGTAGGAGAATATCTAGGAAAAGAGTTAGCTCAGGTTTATGACCAAGATCATTGTTATGCGTTTCCTTGAAACAGTAATGTCGAAGATTCTGATGCAGTGTTCATAATTACTATTTGTGATCGGATGACTTTTTCTATTTGATATAGGGTGTAATATTCTTATGTATCTTTCCAATTTACAGCAGGTATGAATCTGGTTTATGATGTACTTGAATCCTGTTTATGTGTCTACTCCAGTGGTTGAGTCTGTAATTGTAACTCGTGTTAATCATTCTTACCCTGTACTATTTATGGGTTTTCAGACTTGGATAGACTTAGTTATTCTAGATATGTTGGACTTTGATGTAATTTTAGGTATGACTTGGTTATCTCAATATCATGATGTTTTAAACTGCAATGCTAAAATAGTAACTCTTGCTATGCCTACAATAAAGGAACTAGAGTGGGAGAGAGTATATAAGGCTAAACCAGTAAAGTTTATATTGTATGTATGAGTTATAAGGCTAGTGAAGAAGCGGTGTTCAACATTTTTAGCACATTTTCAGGACGTCGATGTGGGCTCCCCTTCTATAAAGTTGGCTTTGGTAGTCTCTAAATTTTAGGATGTGTTTTATTCAGGCATACCGAGTATACCTCTAGATAGGGATATCAATGTCTGCATTGACTTAGAGCCTAGCACTCACCCTACTTATATTTGACCTTATCAAATGGCTCTACCAGAATTGAGTAAGCTAAAAACTCAACTACGGGAGCTTCTTGACAAGGGTTTTATTCATCTAAGTGCATCACCTTGGATACTCCAATATTGTTTGTTAAGAAGGACGGTAGTATGAGGATGTATATTGATTATAAGAAGCTAAATTAAATTGTCATCCAAAATAAATATCTTGCCTTATATAAATGATTGTTTGATTAGTTTGATGGCGTGTCAGTGTTTTCAAAAATTAATTTGAGGTAGGGTTATCATCAGTTGAAAATTTGACTAGAGGACATACCAAAGACAACTTTTAGAACTCGGTATGACCATTATGAGTTTCTAGTGATGTATTTTTAGTTAAATAATGCACCTATAACCTTTATGAGTTTAATGAACTGGATCTTGAAGTCGTTCTTGGATTCATTTATTATTATATTGATTAATGATATCCTTGTGTACTCCAAGATTAAAGAAGAGAATGCAATCCATCTTTGTATAGTCTTAGTGATTCTATCGGAGAAGTGGTTGTTTACTAAGCTTTTAAAGTGTGTATTCTAGTTGTCTTCAATTGGCTTCTTGGGGCACGTGGTTTTTGAAAAAAAGGGTGATGGTGGATCCCCAGGAGATTAAGGCGGTAATGAATTGGGCTCGACCTAATTCCGTGACCAAATAAGGAGTTTTGTAGGTCTTGCTAACTACTATTGTAGATTTTTCAAGAATTTTGCATCCATTGCAATGCATTTAACAAGGTTGACTCAAAAAGAAATGTCATTTGTTTAGTCAAACTATGTGAGGAGAGCTTCCAAAAGCTCAAAACTCTCTTGAATTCAACACCTATTCTTTCATTGATAGTTGAAGTTAAGGACTTTATTGTGTTTTATAATGCCTCACTACTCGGTTTGGGTGTTCTATTGATGCAAGACAAGAATTCCATTGCCTATGATTTGAGATAGTTGAAGCCTCATGAAAGGAACTATCTTTGTGGTGTAATGTGTTAGATCTTCACAAATTTCATAGACTAAAACATGTGTTTACTACAAATAATTTAAACCTAAGGCAGTGGAGGTGGATGGAATTATTGAAGAATTATGATGTGAATATTCAGTATTATCCAGGTAAGGCCAATGTGGTGGTAGATGCATTAAGCCAAAAAAATGTGAGTATATAGTTTATAATATTTTAGGGTATATAGTAAACCATTATCTATAGAGTTTCAACCTCTAGCATTTTTGAGCATGCATTTGAGATCTCAAACAAGAGTGGTGTGTTGGATAGTGTAGAGTTAAAGTCAATATTCGTAAAGCATATTAAGGACAAGAAATTTGAGGACAAAAATTTGAATGCACTATAAATTAAAGTTTTATATGAAGAGGTGGTGGGCGTTACTCTTGATATGGGTAGGGTATTATGGTTTAAGGAAAGATTATGCATTCCTTGGGTTAGTGATATGATTTATGATGTACTTTTAGAGGCCTATGTCTTGTGTTATTCTATTCATCTGGGTTTAACCAAGATGTACCGTGACTTGAGGTAGCTTTATTGGTGGCTGGGATGAAGAGAGACATAGTGGATTATGTGTCCAAGTGTCAAAATTGTCAGAAGGTAAGGTACAAGTACCAAAGGCCTATAGGGTTTTTCAGAGGATGCATATACCCATGTGGAAGAGGGATCAAATTCTTATGGACTTTTTGGGGTCCTCTCTTAGACTTTAGGAAAGCATGACTCCATTTGGGTGATAATAGGTCGACTGACGAAGTCTGCTCACTTATTACTAATTTGGGTAGACTATAGCTCTCAATAGTTAGCTAAAATTTATGTTAAGGGGATTGTGAGACTTTATGGGGTGCCACTTACTATCATTTATGATAGAGGTGCAAACTACACTTCTAAGTTTTAGGATAATTTGCATGAGATTTGGGCACTAGATCACGTTTAGCACAACTTTTAACCCTCAAATTGATGGATGATCGAAAAGGATTATTTAAGTGATAAAGGACATATTGAGGGTATATGTATTGGTTTTAGTGGTGGGAAATGTTAAACCTTCGGGAATAGATTTGGTATAGGAGGCTCAAGAGAAAGTAAGATTCATTCAAGCCAAGTTTTTGGCTGATCAAAGTAGGAAAAAGAGTATGCAGACAATACGGTGAGGGACATGTTATTTAAGGTTAGTGAGAAAGTTTTTCTCAAGGAGTATCCTATAAAAGGAGTCATGAGGTTCAACAAGAGGAGCAAGCTTATCTCTTGGTATATAGGTACCTTTGAGGTTCTTGAGAAAGTGGGTCCAGTTGCATATCAGTTAGCTCTACCGTTGAGGTTGCCGAGAGTCTATCCAACTTTTCATGCTTCAATGCAAAATGGTACGATGAATAAAGAGACTACATCATTAAATGAAACATGATTCTATTAGTTTAGGATTTAGCATATGAGGAGGAACTAGTAGTGATTTTGGGGTGGGATCTTCAAAAATTGAGGAAGAAGGAAATTCATTTAATTAAGGTGCAATGAAAGAATCATCCAACTGAGGAAGCCACTTGGGAGATCGAACCATACATGTAGGATAAGTACCCTAAATTGTTCGAGGATACATGTACTCTTCTTTTTTCTTTGTTTAGCCTATATTTCTCATTTGATCATTTGGGAATGAATGATGGGTAAATTGGTATCTATTATGATGACCCTCTACGTCGTTGTGTATAAGTCCTACATTTAAAATCTCATGTCCTGATTTTTCCTGGTTTAGAAGTTAAAAATTTTAGGCTAGGCAAGTTTTGATTAGTTTCGGAGCAAGATGTGGCCTACAAAAATATAGGAATGATTTGGACCAGGGTAGTGGTATGTGTCCTGATTTCTAGTAGGCTAAGACGATAAATAACCTATAAAAAATTATGAAATTGAATTAGGGTAAGTGGAAGTCTCAAAATTGAACTTAGTGTAAGGGAATTATTCTTCTATGTAGCGATAAGTGTTATAAATAAGTTCAAAATCATTGTGAAGACAAGCATTCTGTTCCATCTACACCCCTATAGTGGTTGGTGCACGCTATAGTGATAAGTGTTATAGAAGAATAATTTCACTTCATCGAAGAACAAAAGCATTCAATGACTGCTATAGTGGTGGCTACCGTTATAGTGGTCAGGTACCACTATAGTGGTGAAAACCACAGTTTTAATGAAATAATTTTCCAAAATAGTTTATTTTCAACAACTCATTTTGGGGAATAAAAGGGAAATTTAGGGTGAAATACACCATAAATTCTTCATTTGGATTCATTAAGTCAAGAAATTGTAATACGCCAAATTTTCAAGCTCTAAACCCCCTCAAAAGATAGGCCACTAAGTTGGCTTTCCAACACGGCTTCGCCTTGATATGATATCATGGCAGGAAGTTATATAATTTTCCCTTTAAGTGCCAATCAGTTGCCAATGTCTATGACTCACGTGAAGACCCATAATCAGACGTTACAAGTCGTTACGAGTAGTTATAGTCACAATACAAAGAACCTTCATTTTCAACCAAGTGACCATGACTCTACTCTATGACTCATAATTAGACATTACGAGTCATTAGGAGGGACTCGTAGTCATAATAATGTTCAACCAAGAATCCATTCCAGTGGTTATGAGTCCATCACACGACTCATAGTTTGACATTATAAGTCATTTTGTGGACCCGTAGCCTGGTAGTAATGGATCCAAGAATCAATCCTCAGACTACGACTCCAGCTAATAACTCATAGTCAGTTGTAACGAGTCATAGGAGGAAGGTCATAGTCATAGCAAAAAGAACCCTAGACCTCAAGGTTCCAGGTTATAGCTCAGACCACGAGTCGTGAGGTGAATCATAACGACTGGGAACAGAATTTCTGCATGTTTTTAATAAGGGCTTTTTTGGTAATTTCCACCCCTTTAAACCCTAAACCCACGTCATTTGGGGATCCCAACATCAGTTATTGGTGAAATAAAACTACCCTAACACCTCATAACTTTAGAACACACTTTTTTTAGCAAAATAAAGTGATTCATGTCTTCCTCAAGAGAATACTAGGGTTTCCCAAGAACAAGATCAACTTTAAGGAATTCACCAAGGCATCTATTCTCAAATATGTGGGATATTCATCAATGGTCCCCTTTCACCCATTGAATCCCAAAAAGTTCCCAAAATTTACAAATATAAACCCTTTCCCCCTTCTTATAGAGTTTCAAGTTAAATATGAATTTTATCATCTCTTTCTCTTAGTTGTTTGGATTATGTACCATGAAAATATGTTCCCTCTTGAGAATTGTCCTTCCATATGTTTGATAATCTTCATTGTCCATATCAAAATCAGTTATTAGCATATTGATTATTAATGATGATTTTTCAAAATATGGTTAGTTTTTTCAATTTTATGATCAGTTGCATTGGTTTATGCTGGTAGGTTATGAACACTTGACACTATAGTTTTAAACATGCGTCAATTTATAAGTTTATGATTCCTTTAGTTATGTATATAGTATTAATTTTAGAATACCATGACTTGGGCATATCATTATTCAGTTTATGTTTTAGATAAACCTCAGAGTCATTCAGTTGGGAGTAACACTTAGCACTGAGTGAACACAGGGATGATTGCTCTCCCATAAATTTAGCAGAGTTGTTAGTAGCAGTCCCTAAGTTTCAGAACTATATTACTAGTGTAGGTTATGAGGGGCCACCCGTCAGTTTAGGCTTTACACCCTGTTAGGGGTTACTCATCAGTTTAGGCTTGACATCATAGTCCCTTAGGACATCAAATTAGTAGATCCACACCAGCTAGTGTTAGTACCTTTAGAAAGGTATCGGCAACCTCCCAACTGGGGTTATAGGTTGGATATTGATTAGCTCAGATTGGGGTATGTTGGTTGTAGTTAGCTCCTACAGTCCTCAATTTAGTTATTCAGATTATGTTTAGTCCAGATTTGTATGACCAAGTGTTCAGTATCTCAGTCATCTTGTTATTCATATTATTTCAATATATATTTATACTTGTTCTTGCATTCGATTTTTGTATGTTCATGTATTCATGCTCAGTATATATGTTATATCAGCTATCTTCTACCTCGCATACAAGTATATTTAAAGTACTGATCACATACTCTCTTTTGCACTATGTTGTCTTATAACATAGGTTCAGACGCTTAGTTCCTAGATCGCATGTAGTTCGTTCCTATGCCACTCTGCTATAGCATTGGTGAGTCCTTATCAGTTGAGGACTAGTTATAGTATTAGTTATTCATCCTAGTATTTTATTTCATGCTATTTTAGTTAGTCAGAGTTAGTTAGGGACCCGTTCCAATAACTCATTATGTTTAGAAGCTTTCAGACACTAAAATATTCAGACTTAAATTATTCCCTTAAGCTTGTTAGGGGTCCCAGACTTAGAATATATTAACTAAGTATTCAGACTTAGTGTCAGTTTAGCCTTCAAAAGTTGGAAATCTTATTTCATGACCTTTACATCCTTTAAATGTTGATATTTGAGTTAATTCATAATTAGGAATGTCATAGGAGGTTCCTAGACAAGTTTAGGATTTTTTTGGACCACGTTTAGACCATGTTTGAGTGCCTAAAATAGTAGGTCGACGCAATCTTGATGCATTGCATCGACTATCGTGTTCATAAATGTTTTCCCCATCTCCTAGCGTCCAATTCTAATGAACTGATGTGGACTCAACATGGAATGTTGGCTATCACGTCGATGCCAACAACGCAATACGTCAGCCTGCGTGTCGGTAACATAATTTACATGAATTAAAAGGTTGCATGCTCAGGGTTAATTAGGTCTTTTTCCCATGCCCTTCTTCCCCTAAAATATGAAATTAAACCCTTTGGAGAGAAATTATATTCATTTTTTCACAAATTTTCCAAGAACAAGAACGATAGGTGTTCAAATTTCAAATCAATAACTCATGAAATCACCATTAGTTTTCAGAAATTCATCAACTAAGGTATGTGAAGTGTTCATCCAAGGGTCACTTCCACCCTTGGAGTCCAAGAAACTATTTTGTTACTTCAAGTTTATGGATTTTATGAATTCCATGTTGGGTTTGATTATGTTCATGTTTATAATGATTAATTGGGATTCTAATCCATGTTTTATGATACATTTCATGAGAGTTTAATTGATATGTATGTAGTATCATGAGGATCTATGTAAAACCCTTGAAATTGTCAATGTGGATTTGAATTATGATGTCTACTTGTTGTTTAGTGTTATGTTCATATGTATACTCACCAAGTGCTTGATGGATTGTTCATGTAAACTAATAAGGAAAAGAAATCTTGTCATGTTAGATTATTTGCAAGCTATACCATGCAATAGCTTGATAAGATGTCTCTATAGATGCATTATGAATTCAATGCGCGTGCTTATACTAAGCAAGATCATGTGATGCTTTATTTTCATGCTATCGAGTCTCAGGGTATTTAATACCCAATAATTTAGCTATTTACTTAAACTCAGTATTCAGCTATCAGTCATTCAGTTAATCGGATAAGTTAGTATGCCTATGTATTCATGTGTAGCACTCATGTGAATATTTTTCAGTAGTCCCAAGTGAAGTGTCATACCAAGATGGAGAATATAGTTGAAAGATTATTCAAGGGATATGTCTAAGCTTGAAAATTTGTAGTTGCAGTGCATAATTCTTAGTACTCTATCTTAGATGATGATTCGTAGGCCTCGCCCTATATTACAGAATTATAGCCACTTTATGATGTCTTATTCAGACAGTTATAAGCTTTCCTTGCTCCATAAAGTTGCTGGAAACTCAAAAAAACAGTGTCAGAGAAAATCTCCAGTCGAGAATAAGTTTTCAGTATGAGGTAGATCATAAAGCCAATCATTCAGCTTAGTAGTCAGACGGATAAATTTGTGTGGTGTGGTTTTCCATCTTTCCATCTAGTTGCACTATCTGAAGTCACATGAATGTAACTATTCTAAGATAGACCAACCATCTAGTTGCGTGTTCAGCTTAGTTCATGTATCATGTCTCAGTTTCAGGCTCCAGATATTTAGTCACAATTCAGTTCGTAGGTGCCTTGTGCATGGTCCCAATTTTCTTTGGTATCGCAGCCAAGTCAGCATTCTTTTGGGGACATAGTGTCCCAAAGGAGAGATACATTATAACCCCGAGCTTTTATGTCCTAAACCTCTCAGTTCTCTTCATGTAACAAATCCAGTTTGGAGTAGTGGGTACTCATAAGTTGACCCTCAAGTTGCACTCTTAGCCGTAAGCTACGTATTCAAAGGGGCTCAATTCAGTTCATGATATTCAGTTTATGTATCACGTTCTAGTCTCAGTCATGTTCTCATGTTCCCATTCATGCGTACTCCAAAAATGATCTTGGGTTTATCAGTACTTTTCAGTTTAAGTAATAGTTTTTCCTTAAACTTATTCTATTTCATGCTCAGATTTTTCATTACAAACTTGGTATCAGTTACCTTGCATATACGGTCATACGCTCATAAGTCAGTTCAACCAGTATTCATGCATCAAATATGCATGTTCAGTATGATAAACTCAGCTTATCAGAAATCCTAGTCATGCATTCATGAATCAACTCAGTCATGTACTCATACATCAGAAATGCATGTTTAGTATGAAATTCAGTATGTCAGTAATGTCAGTCATATAATCATGTTTAGGATATTCAAGTCTAGTAAGTAAGTTTAGTCTACCAAGTATTCTCAGCTTAGTCAGTATCATTCGAGGATGAATGTTCGCAAAGGGGAGAGATAATGTAAGACGCCACAAAATTTCTAGCTTAAATCAGTCCTTTAAGCTTGTTAGGGGTCCCAGACATAGAATATATTAACTAAGTATTCAGACTTAGTGCCATTTTATCCTTCAAAAGTTGCAAATCTTATTTCATGACCTTTACATCCTTTAAAAATTGATTTTTACATCCTTTAAAAATTGATTTTGAGTTAATTCATGATCAGGAATATCAGTAGAGGTTCCCGAACAAGTTTTGGATTTTTTGTACCTCATTTAAACTATGTTTGAGTGTCCAAAATAGTGGGTCGATGCGATCTTGATGCGTCGCATCAACTATCACGTTGATAAATGTTTTCCCCAGCTCCAAGCATCTAATTCCCATGGACTGACGTAGACTCGATGCGGTGCATTGGCTATCACGTCGAAGCCAATGACGGGGTGCGTTGGCTTGTGCGTCAGTAACACAATTTAAAAGTATTAAAAGGACGTATCCTTAGGGTAAATTAGGTTTTTTTTCCCAAGCCTTTCATCCCCGAAAACATAAAATTAAACCTTTTGGTGAGCAATTATATTCATTCTTTCACAAATTTTCCAAGAATAAGAATCCTAGGTGTTCAAATTTCAAATCAAGAACTCCAGAACTCACCATTAACTTTCATAAATACATCAACTAAGGTATATGAAGTGTTCATCCAAGGGTCCTTTCAACCCTCGGAGTCCAAGAAACTATTTTGTTACTTCAAGTTTATGGATTTCATGAATTCCATATTGGGTTTGATTATGTTCATGTTTATAATGATTAATTGGTATTCTAATCCATATTTTATGATACGTTTCATGTGAGGTTAATTGATATGTATGTAATATCATGAGGATCCATGTAAAACCCTTAAAATTGTCAATGGGGATTTGAATTATGATGTCTACTTGTTGTTTGGTGTTATGTGCATACGTATGCTCACCAAGTGCTTGGTGGATTGTTAATGTGAACTTATAAGGGAAATAAATCATGTCATGTTAGCTTATTTGCAAGTTATACCATGCAAAAGTTTGATAAGATGTCTCCATAGATGCATTATGAATTCAATATGCATACTTATACTAAGCAAGATCATGTGATACTTTATTTTCATGCTATCGAGTCCTGGGGGTATTTAATACCCGATAATTTAGCTTTTTGCTTAGAGCCAGTGTAAGTTACAAAGTAATCTCAGTATAGACTCAATCAGTAGAACTCAGCCAGTTATAGAAACCCAGGAAATGTCAGTGGTGTTCATAATTCAGTCATAGTACTCAGATCAGACCTCAGTAGATTCAGTTAGTTAACAGAATTTAGTAGTATTCTGTCAGTCCACAAAAATCAGTGAACTCAATTCAGTTCAGTCAAATAGTAATATCAGTAACCATTTAGTCCAGCCTAGTACAGGCTAGAAATCTATTCACGGTCTATTAAATTAGGAGTAGGATTAAGCACCGAGCGAACCCAGGAATGAGGGAATTCCGATCAATAGAGGGTTTGACCCTTAGTAGCAATCCCTTCATTACAGAACTATGTAGCCAGCATAGGTTGAGATATCTTCCTGCCAGATACTATGAGGGTCAACACATCTCATTTGAGTTTTCCTACCAGCGAGTGTTGACAGAAGAGCTTCCTATTAGAGAGGGTTAACTCACAGCTTGCCCTCACTAATGGCACGGTATTGACAACCCTCCAACTAGGGTTACTAGTTGGACCCCAAATAAGTTAGAGAAGGGGAATGTTGATTAGATGATTACCTTCCATAGTCTCAGTTTCAGTGTCAGTCTCAAAATAGAAATCAATTCAGTTATACAGATTCAGGACTATCAGATATAGTTACTCAGTTCCATACGGAACTCAATATAGTTCCATACGGAACTCAATATAGTTCCACAGAATTAGAGCTGTCAGATACAGTTATTCAGTTATTAATAATATAGTATTAGTAAACTCATACATCAGTTAATCAAAATTAAGATTCAGTATTCAGTACTATCACAATCTCAGTTACAGTATATGTATTCAGGCATGTACTATTATTCAATAATACTAATGTTATTCGATTAGTATTGTTCATGCATATGAACCCATGTATTTCAGCCTACCTCACTGAGCATACCCATATATTCAAAGTACTGACGCATGCTTTTCTTTTATGCTATGATGTTTTATATTATTGGTTCAGACGCACGAGCTCTAGAGTATCCTTAGCAGTTCAGATTTTCAACAGTCAGCATAGTGGTGAGTCCTCATAGTTCAAGGACATGGTTGTTTTTAGTATTTCAGTATTATTTTTAGTAGTCGGAGTTAGTTTGGGACTTGTCCCATTAACTCCACTGTTCAGATAGTTTAGAGGCTTTCCAGACTAAAGTATTTTCAGATTGTTGTTCAATTTTCAGTATTGATGTTCAGTTTTGGTATTGTGATACCATATTCAGTATTATTTAAAATATTGAACTTTATGGCTAGTTTTTTGCCTAATTTCCACATATTACAGTATTATTGTTATTCAGTTATTACAGTAGGTACCAGTCATGGGTTAGCTTATAGTCATTTAGGATTATGAGCACCATGTAGCGTCCAGGGTACAAACTCGATGCGTTATAGTTTGACGTGTTACCTAGTGATGTATTTCAGCTACCTTTGATGTTTTCTTGATTTTCAAATTTTTTTTCCAAAATAAATTCTGCAGAGTATTTTGTTACCTTTCTTTTTGTATTTACAGCTTATGCCAGATCATGGGTTAGCCAAGGGTAACTTACAACCTTAAGCACCAGGTTACGACTAGAGGGTAGTCTTGGGTTGTTACAAACATGGTATCAAAGCACAAGGTTTAAAGTGTCCTAAGGTTTTTGAAAGCCACATTAAGTAGTAACTTGTTTATGGTTGTGAAGTGATATGCCCAAATTATAACTCTCCTAAAAGAGTATTAGCAGTGGTTGTCAAATATATAACTCAACTAGGTTGGGGTCGAATCCCACCGAGAATATGGTGTTAACTAAGTATTATGGTTATTAATTAACTATTAATCAAAAGTTTCCAGAAATAAAGGGGTTTTCTATTATTAACAAAGATTGTTTAGATTTTACTCAGTGTATGAGCTAGTGATTAGTTTGCAAAGTTAAAAATCAATGAGAGATAGTAAACCAGGATTATGGTCACCAAAGTGTTTCAAAAACAAGGGTTGTGGGCCATCTCAAATACAATTTTAACAAATCCAATAACAAGGCTAATTTTGCAATAAAGTCCATCTAATTATTTCTCAACCTCACTTTAATTCTTTCAAACTTAAAAAGAAAATTGGCTTAATCAATTAAATCCTCAAGGGGTTGATCCTGTTAAGGCATCAACCATAAAATCAAAGGTTAATTTCTATGATTTTCTTGTAACTCTCCTCTTTTCCTAACACCAACTCTTCTACTCAAACAAGTGGTGTCTCTAGGCATGTCCTTAAAGTTTGCAACCAAGAAGAATCATTAAACTAAAGAGAAGGTTATGTAATTGGACTAATCTGAAGGATTTGATCATTCCCACAACCCTAACAATGAATTACACCAAGGCTCCCATAACCCTAGTTATGGGAGTTTTAGCCACACATAGTTAAAGAAAGGAATTCCATTGTATATTTCATAAATAATTCAGAATAACATACAAATATACAAGAGTTTGTTCCAAATCTTTAATTGATAATGAATAAAATGAAATACCCAAGTCTAAACTTGTTTCTCAGAGAATTCTATGTTACAAATTGTGTTTCAAATAGCCAAAGATGCCTAATCTAACCCTAAGATGGGTATTTATAGGGTCCTAGAAAGTGGGAATTTAAAATTCAAATATAACTTGATGCATCATCAGTTGACGGCTAAATTGATGGTCCTTCGTTAAAGTGATGGTCCATCGATCACGCTCTCACTGTATCTTGAGTTTGAGCTTGTTTTATTTTGGCAACCTGACAGTCAGTATGGTGGTCCATCGTAAGCCTGATGACCTCCATTCTGCTTTAACCTAATAGGCATAACGACAGTTCATCAGTTTGACCGTCACTGCCTTCTAGTGTATACGCCATTCTGCTTGAGGTTAATGGCCAGAACGATGGTTTGTCGTCAAACTGATGGTCTTTCAATTGGACTGTCATATGATATTCATGCCTACTTTTCCAAGTTGTTCTGCCTTCTGAGTAAATTTCCTGAGAACAAGTTAAACCCGACATCAAATACTTCAATAGTTGCTTTAAAATGTATAATTATCCCTTGTAAAAGGTCCAAAATGTTTCGTCAAATTCCAAAACATCAACACCCTCAACTTAAGAGAATTTCTTGTCCTTAAGCAACTCAACACCACAGTATGTGTATTACAAGAACAATGATTGGTAATCAAATGTTGAACTATATATTAAGTAGCCACTTAACAATCACCTTACTCATGAATCAGTAATAACAAACATAGTTTAGTTTGCCCTCACATTCAAAAAAATCTGCCACACTTGCTTATTTTACTTGTGGACTAACTATTAGAACTCTTACTCTCACAAGGAAATTTCCAAACAAAGCACATAAATCCATAAGCTTGCCCTTATCATCTTATATAGCCTATGGTTGTTTTGCAAGGTTCAATCAGGACTTTTTACAACTTATAATGAGGGTTTGTTGACAATTTAGAGATGTTTTTGGGATAGTGACTTTTGGTAGTAACTCCACCCCCTTGTCCTTAATATTACTCACTATGACTACTTCTTATCAGACTCTTTCATAATCTGTACTAGTATTCCTACAACCCAAAACACCCTTTTTTAAGTCTACATCAGCCACCCTCAGCTTATGTTGATGCTATTAGTTGAATTCACATTATCTAAATAGATCGAGGCAAGATGAGATTCCTTTACACAATTCAAACTACTTGATTTTGAATTATTAACTTTCTAATAGTAGCCATCCCCAACTTAGGTATTTTGCCTAATTTGAGTTGCATAGTGTCCAAGAAGGGACCTGTGTCAAAATTATTTGTCAATAATTAGAAGAAAGTGACTTAGAATTGTAAGGTAAAGAATAAAAACAAAAGGCTCAAAAAGGGTTCAAAAGGAAACATTACATCTTTTTGGTAGGGCTTTTAAGGCTTAGTGGACATAAAATTTAAAGGAGGCCTGTTATCCTATATTTTTTTACTAACCACAATGCTACACCAATAAACTGGGCAAGTTCTCACTATATACAACATGTAAGAACTGTATCAAATTGTCACACACACTGGCAATGAACTAATACCCATTTTATAGACTTTTGGACTTGAACCAATATGATTATGCTACCTCAAATTCAACACTTTAATGCCAATTATAGATCCACAATGGTTGATCATCATACAATATGTACAATAAGTGACAAAAAGGAACATTTTCATACATCTCAATTCATGGCTTTCTGTCAAATCACTATTCTCTAATGCACATGAACAATATTTAACACATTAGATATTAAATAAAATAATAGAACATATTTATGATCAGAAAATTGCATAAAAAGAAAAAACAAACATACAAAGAAACATCCTAAACATACTGGTTCTACTAGATAGCACACGAGGGAAAAAACACAAGCAACAAAAACCTCCGTGGTGACCTACTCCACTTAACAAGTAGACCACCCCTAATAAAAAAATGGTTTGTCCTCAATGCATCATAAATTAAATACAAGGGAGTAGAATACTTGAAAAGACCTTAGTCTTGTGAATTAGTTAAGTTAGGTGAGGCTTCTTTAGCCTTGGATACAACAGCAACAACCACCTCAGTGACTGAGGTGCTCAATATAGCTTTCTCCTTAGTGGTAGGTATCAGAATAGGTATCGGCTCCAGTATGTGCCCACTTCCTTGGGCTAAACTAGTGGACACCCCATCTGCTTTATCAGCGGCCTTATAATTGAGTTTAAAGTTCTATAGAATGTTTCCATCAAGTTCTCTTCAGTCAACTTATGATTCGGACACTACGTTAACTTCTTTTTAAACCTTACTCATGTCTCATGAAAGGCTTCATTTGGTAGCTGCCTAAAGTTACTAATCTCATCCCTATTCTGGAAGGAGAAAAGCTCCTTTCAGTTGCCTCTAGTTTGTTATAGAATTGGGTACAAGCTCATTCAACTACAGGGTTGCCTTCCTAAATAGAAACAACAAAAATAGCCTCAGATGGATTGCATTCTGGCTTACTCCAGGATTATCAAAGGACTTGCAAATATTGATAAAGTTCACCAAGTGCATATTAGGATCATCCCCTGGCAGTCTACCAAATAGCCGCTTAAGTTAATCAACTAGATCATTATACTTGTAATGCTGAACTTCACGCCTGGTGCTAATGGTGGTGGAATAATCACTCCTGTAGCACCAACTCCAACCAAATCAGCCTTATCATTGTCATCCAAATTAAATTGCATAGCAGGTTGATAATTTGCTCTCCTTCTAACTGGCCAATTTTGATTTACTGGTACAGCTACATTCTCTGCGCGTCTCCTTTTCACAAGATCAATCAAGTCATCATATCCTATGTCATCATGCTCTGCATTAGCCATATGACCTGGGTTATCTGCATTTTTTTGATTGACCTGTGCATTAGACAAAGCATCTAATCTTTCAGTTTTTTTATGTTCAACCATACTCCCAATTCATTGCGGTTTTGGGTTAAGTAGAAATAATGGTCTGCCAAACCTTCTAGTTTGTGGCATATATAACAAAGATCCAGTAATAGTAAAAAAAATAAAGTAAAATTAGGAAACTTCACCAAAAGCCAATTAATTCTCATATACCTAATTGGCAACCATATTCTCTAGCAACAAAGTCAAAATTTGATACGCTCAAATTACAGCTCTCCTAAAAGAGTGTAAATTGTCATTGTCAAATATATAACTCAACTAGGTTGGGGTCAAATCCCATAGAAAATATGGTGTTAACTAAGTCTTATGATTATTGATTAACTATTAATCAAAAGTTTTTGGAAATAAGGGGGAATTTCTATTGTTAACAAACATTGTTTAGATTTTACTTAGTGTACGAGCAAGTGATTAGTTTGCAAAGTTAAAAACCAATAAGAGACAGTAAACCAGGATTATGGTCACCAAAGTGTTTCAATAACATGGGTTGCGGTTCATCTCAAATCCAATTACAAGGCTAATTGTACAATAAAGCCCATCTAATTATTTCTCAACCTTAAAAGATGGTTACACTTTAATTCTTCCGATCTTAAAGAGTAAATTGGCTTAATCAATTAAATCCTCAATGGTTGGATCCTATTAAGGCATCAACTATAAAATCAAAGGTTAATTTCAATGATTTTATTGTAACTTTTCTCTTTTCCTAACACTAACTCTTCTACTCAAACAAGTGGTGTCTATAGGCACATCCTTTAAGTTTGCAAACAAGAAGAATCATTAAACTGAAGAGAAGCTTATGGAATTTGACTAATCTAAAGGATTTGATCATTCACACATCCCTAATAATGAATCACATCAAGGCTCCTATAACCATAGTTACGGGAGTTTTAGCCACACATAGTTAAAGAAAGGAATTCCATTGTATGTTTCATAAATAATTCAGAAAAACTTACAAAGATACAAGAGTTTGCTCCAAATCTTTAGTTGATAGAGAATAAAATGAAATCCCCCAGTCGAAAATTTTTCTCAGATAATTCTATGTTACAAATTGTGTTTTAAATAGCCAAATATGCCTAATCTAACCCTAAGACGGGTATTTATAGGCTCCCTGGAAGTGGGAATTTAAAATTCAGATAAAAGATGCCATGTCATCAGTTGACAACTATACTAATGGGCCGTCGCTAAAGTGGTGGTTCGTCAATCAGGTTGTTACTTTATCTTGAGTTGGAGCCGGTTCTATTTTAGAAACCTGACGATCAAGGTGGCAGTTTATCGCAAGCCTGATGGTCTGTCGCCCAGTCCATCAATGGGTCCCTAATGACCTTAATTCTACTTTAACCTGATGGGCACTACGATGGTCTATCACAAACTTGATGGTCCCTTAGTTGGACCGTTGTTGCCTTCTAGTGTATACACCATTCTTCTTGAGGTTGGCAGCCACAACAACAGTTCAGCGTCAAATTGATGGTCCATCAATAAGACCATTATATGTTGTTAATGCCCATTTTTCTAAGTCATTCTTCCTTCTGAGTAAACTTTCTGAGAGCAAGTAAAACCTAGTATAAAATACTTCATTAGTTACTTAAAAACATATAATTATCCATTATAAAAGGTCTAAAATATTCCACTAAATACCGAATCATCATTAAGCATGCCACACTTATAAGCGAGAAGCTATAAAATATTCTAGGAAAGTCTCGCTTCTTTTAGTATTCATGTCATGTGATGGAGTATAAGCTCTTTTAAACTCCTTCTTCTTACTTTCTCTACGATTTATAGAAATGCTTCTTAGAAGGGCTAATGAAAGGAGAAATTAGGACTATCCCACACCACCACGTATTCTTACGGACCCTCTAAATAAGCAGGTCTCTCACGCTGAATTCAAGGTTGCTTTTACTACCTTATCCCAATCTGTAGCCTCCTAGAACAATCAATAGGCTATTTCTCCTAACCAATCTTATGGTGATCACGGTAGCTGCCAGAATATGGGATTTTACTCAAAATAATGCCCCAGCATTCTTTGGATCCAAGTCTTAGGATGATTTATAGGAGTTTTTAGATTATGTGCAGAAGATAACTGATATTATGGGTGTTACCCCGAGTGAGAGTGCAAATTTAGCTGCTTACTAATTATAAGGGGTGGCTCACACCTGGTTCAAGTAGTGACAGGAAGATAGGCACCAATACAGGACCTGTAGAGTGGGATGAGTTTGTGACTGCTTTCTTAGACAAGTTCTTCCCACTCTAGTTGAGGGAGGCCAAGGTTCAAGATTTTATCAATTTAAAGTAGGGTGACATGTATGAGAAGGAGTATTTACTCAAGGTTACTCAGTTGATGAGGTATGCTCCAAATATGGTGGATGATTCTAGGGCTAGGATAAGTAAGTTCATATCTGGTATTTCAGGAGATATTTTCAAGGAGTGTAGGACAATTATGTTGATTAAGGAGACAGACCTTTCTAGATTGATGGTTTATGCTCAGCAGATTAAAGAAGAGAAGCTCAAAGAAAGGAAAAGAGAGAATAAGAGTGCTAGAACTAGTAGTTTTAACTCCTTCTAATAGAGTTCAAAAAATGTTAGTCATCCTCAGTTTCACCAATAATCCTCAGCTCCAATCTCATCTTCTACAGTGCCTAAGTTTAGACAGGACAATTGAGATAAAGCACCAGGCTCCAAATCCTAAGGTAGCATGATTAGCGATCGTACCAACCCAGCTTGTAGAAGATATGGTAAGAACCACAGGGGTAAGTTCTTAGTAGGCAGCGATGCGTGTTTTTGTTATGGCGAGTCAGTCCATTGAATAAGGAAATATCCTGCATTTACCCAATCATTAAGAAATGATTGTGAATAGAGCCCAACTAACTTTTCAACATTCCCAGTAGAACACCTGACTCAGCAAGGTGCCACTTCTAGTGCCACTAGTGGACAATGTCAAAATTGACTCTATACCCTTCTAACTTGACATGATTAGTAAGTTTCTCCTGATGTGGTTACTAGTACATTATAAGTCTTCCACCTTTCTATGTATGGATTATTAGATTCGGGAGCCACACTATCCTTTGTAACTCTTTATATAGCCATTTACTTTGGTGTAAGTCCAAAAATTCTTGCAAAATCCTTCACAGTGTCCACTCCTATAGGTAGTTGCATCATAGCTAAATGAGTGTACAAAAATTTCCCAATCACAGTGTCCCAAAAATTTACCTCAGTTGATCTTATAGAATTATAGATGACCAAAATTTGGCAAGGATTGGCTCCCCTCTTATTATGCATCAGTTGATTGTTGAAACAAAATAGTCCAGTTCCAGTTTCCTAACGAGCCAATTATAGAATAGAGGGGTAGTACCTCTGAGCCTATAGGTCAATTTGTCTCCTACCTTAATATAAGACATATAATATCCAACAGTTGCATCTATCATTTTATCTAAGTTAAGGACTTTAAATTTAAAATTCAAAGTCTTATATCAGTTCTAGTAGTTAATGAGTTTTCAAAAGTATTTCCAAAATATTTTCCCAGAGTTCCACCTTAAAGGGAAATCAGCTTCGGAATAGATCTCTTAGATAAAGGCTTACAGAATGGCTTTAACCGAGCTTAAGGAATTGAAATAATAGTTGAAAGATCTTTTAGATAAAGGATTCATCTGGTAAAATATTTCCTTATAGGGTTCCCTAGTATTTTTTGTGCATAATAAAGATGGTTCTCTCAAAATGTGCATCCACTACCATTAGTTGAACAAAGTCACAATCAAGAATAAGTATTCTCTCCCCAAGATTGATGACTTATTTAAAACACTTTAGGGTGCCAATTGTTTCTCTAAGATAGATCTCAGATCCGGCTATCATCAGATCAGAGTTAGAGAAAGTGACATTCTGAAGACAATCTTTAGAACTCGGTATAGTCACTTTAAATTTGTAGTTAAGTCTTTTGGACTAAAGAATACTCCTGCAACTTTTATGGACCTTATGAATAGAGTATTCAAGTAGTACTTAGACATGTTCATCATATCCTTCATAGATGACATCCTCATCTATTCTCATAGTGAAGGTGAACATACAGACCATTTGACAATTATTTTGCTGACCCTTAAGGAACACCAGTTATTCTCTAAGTTCAACAAGTGTGAATTTTGGTTGAAATTAGTAGCTTTCCTTTCTCATATCATTTTTGTTAATGGCATTCAAGTTGATCCTAAAAAGGCCAAAGCAGTATAAAACTGACCTAGACCTATTTCTCTATCAGACATAAGGAGTTTCTTGGGTTAGCTAGTTACTACAGATGGTTTGTTGAAGGATTTTCCTCTATTGCTTCTCCCATGACCAAATTGAATTAAAAAAAAGTCAAATTTTAATGGTTCGATTCCTGCGAGAAGAGCTTTCAAAAATATAAGACTCGACTTACTTTTGCTTTTGTTTTAACCCTATCAGAGGACTCAAATAGTTTTATAGTGTACAATGATACTTCTAGAGTTGGTCTTGGTTGTGTGCTGATACAATGAGGTAAGTTTATAGCGCATGCCTGTAGACAACTCAAACCTCATTAGAAGAACTACCTAACTCATGATCTTGAGTCGGCAGCAGTAATTTTAGCCATAAATATTTGGAGGCATTACCTTTATAGGGTTTATGTCAACGTGTTTACTGATCACAAGAGTTTATAATATGTGTTCACTTAGAAAAACCTAAATCCTTGTCAGCGAAGGTGGCTAGAATTGCTAGTAGACTATGATATGAGTATGTTGTATCACCTAAGTAAGGATAATGTTGTAGACAATTCCCTTAGTAGATTGTCTATGGAGAGTGTTGCTCATGTGGAGGATAATTAGAAAGAGTTAGTCTGCGAGGTTCATCAGCCTTCTTAATTGGGTGTTTAGTTGGTTGATTTGGTCAAAGGTAGTGTTTTTGTTTAGAATCATTCAGAATCTTCCTTGGTTTTTGAGGTAAAAGTGAAGCAAGACAGGGATCCTATTTCGGTTAAGTTAAAAGATGTAGTTTAGGATCAGAAGGTTGAGGTATTCTCCTAAAGGAGAGATGGTGTACTTCATTGGCATAGAAGGTTATGTGTTTTAAATATGGGTGATTTAAGGCAATAAATATTGAGGTTCATGGTTTGCATTATTTTATTGACCTAGAAGCCACTAAAATGTACCATAATTCATGGGAAGTTTATTGGTAGAATGGTATGAAGAAGGATATTGCAAAATTTAAGGGTAAGTGTTCTAATTGTCAATAGGTTAAGGTTGCGCACCAGAGACCTAGTGGTATGCTTTAGGAATTTAGAGTCGCCACTTGGAAGTGGGAAGTGGTGATTATGGACTTTATTACAGGGTTACCTCATACATGTCGTCAGCATAATTCTATTTGGGTCATTGTGGATAGAATGACCAAGTCGGCCCATTTCTTACTAGTCCATACTGTATATTCTACTGATGATTATGCTAGATTCTATCTCAAGGAGTTGGTAAAGTTATATGGAATCCCATTGACCATTATTTTAGATAGAGGTACTCAATTTACCTCTAGTTCTTGTAAGAATTTTTAGATAGGTATTGCTACCTAAGTTTATCTCGATATAGTTTTTAACCCAGGGCAGATGGTCAGACAGAGAGGACCATTCAGGTCTTAGAGGACATGTTTAGGGATTGTGTTATCGATTTCAAGGTTTGTTGGGATTATTACTTTCCTTTGATTAAGTTTACCTCCAACAATAACTATCACTTTAATATTCAGATGGCTCCATTTAAGGCTCATTATAGTAGGAGGTGTAGGTCTCCTATTTGTTGGTTTGAGGTTGGTGAAGCTGCTTTTATAGGCCAGACTCCATGTATGAGGCGATGGAGAAAGTTTAGTTGATTCGGGAAAGGCTGAAGACAACCCAGAGTCAACAGAAGTCTAGTGTAGATGTGAGGATGGGTGAGATTAAGTTTAATATTGGTGACTTGGTGTATTTGAGAATTTCACCCATGAAAGGGGTGAAGAGATTTGGTAAGAAAGGGAATATCAGTCCCCTCTATATTGGACTATATAAGATTTTAAGGCATTTTGTTAAGGTAGTCTATGAGTTAGAATTTCCTCTATTGTTAGCATCAGTGCATCCTATATTCCATGTCTCTTTTCTAAAGAAATGCATTGGTAATCCAGATTCAGTCATTCCATTAGAGTGTGTGGGTATGGTAGATAGCCTCTCTTATAAAGAAGTCATAGTTGAAATCCTTGACCATTAGTTTAATAGGTTGAGGAATAAAGAAGTTGTTTTTGTAAAAGTTCAGTGGATAAATTAGTCAGTTGAGGGAGCTACTTGGGAAGCAGAAGCTGATATGCGAGCCAAGTACCCCTATCTTTTCTCTTCGAATCTAGATCAACTTAAGGTAATGGTTTCCTTAATTAATTGATTCTCTCATTTTCTATCTCAACTATCCAACCATCCTTATGTCATAGCATGCATCCATGAGTTTAGTTCAGTCTATGCATCATGTTACAGATTCAGATAGTTAGTCATGATTCAGCTCATAAGTCTTCAATGTATGGTTTCAATTTTTCCTAGTTCCCCAGCTCAAAATGTTTCATTCAAGGATGAATGATTCCAAGGGGGAGATATTGTAATACCCTAAATTTTCAAGCTTTAAACCCTCTCAAATAATAGGTGAATAAGTTGGCTTTCCAACTATAACGCCTCAAAAATGGATCTTGAGATGTCACATGGTGCTTAGGGCCATAAGTGACCCTAATATAACCCTTTTACTTCCATAACTCATAAGCAACAGAATAAAATACATAAATCTAAATGAAATAAGTGGAAGATGACTCTTTTCTGAGATCGATCAACAAAGGACTAAATTAAAATGATTACAACTCTTCTTTTACAAAATAATACTGGAATCAAATACATTAACTCTATTGACTATCTATGAAGCCTATACTATTATTGCCTTTAGGTAGCTGGGAAAAGACCCTAACTATCCCAAATCAATACAACTGAATGAATAAAAATAGAATACTGCTCAAACTATATCACTGACTCGAGCCCTTGAATCAAGAGGACTCATCACCTGCTGACTAGAAGTTGTAAACTGTCTGAATATGGTATGTGTGCTACAATTTAACTGATACCTACATTATGAGACAATGTAGCACATAAACATATATGTGGATCAGTACTTTGAGGATGTACTAGTATATGAGGGTGAAATGCGTAAGTAAACCATCATCTCATTATCATAATTTGTAAAACAATGCATGCTAAATGTAAATGACTCACATAAGCTAGAATATCTGAAATACTGAAATCCAAGATCATGAATAGCAAATCATACTTTGTAAATATAGTGAGTCATAACATTTAGTTCTAAAAGTTGTACTAGTAGTCTGTCTGTAAATCATACTGTCTAAGTGTAGAAAGGACTCACTCTAAATTCTGAAATCTAAAGACTGAAATGTGTACCTAATATCTTTCTGTAAAGCATTATCTGAGTAAAATTTGTGAGCCTTTACACTTAGTTTTCTAAAAGCTTTCTATTATTCTTTGATGAGAAACTATTCTAAAAATCTTTACCATTAAGCTGTAAGGAAAACACTTTATCTTAAGGGAATTCTTTCAAAGCTTTTCTTTACTAGTAGGGAAATACTCAAAATTATTTATTTACTTTTACAAGTAGGGAGGTTCTCTTAAACAACATAAACCATGCAAGCTATATGGAGTCCGACGTATCATCCTCCTAAGAAAGAAACCTCACTTTGGGGAGAGATGTCATACTCTTGCCAAGGAGTATAACCTCAACTTAAGTGATCACTATCTCAGCCCACTATGGGCACTTTAATCTCAATTCTCTGGTGGTACATAGTTTTGGGGGATAAGACCTTAGAGTCATACCCAACTCGATGCTAAATACTACTCCTTTTTTATTTGCTATGCTCATCTTGTTAGAAATACACCTTAAAAATAGCATAAGGGTTTATTATGAAACCAGTTATGCATTTATCTGAATCAATCTATAAATGAAGCTATTTTGCTTTTTGTAATTTGTAGTAAAGCTGTAAAGTTGATTCCAAGACTTATCTGAGGATCAATAGATCAAAACTTTATTGTAAATCTGATATCATTAGCTCATTAGATACTTAAAGCATTATCTTTCTTAAAATCTCAACATATAAACTTGGGGCTTAGTAACCCATGTATCAAACTTATATCAAAACATCATAATAATCATGCTTGATAATGAAAACAATGATAATTCATCTCAAAATCTATAATTTACTGCAGTAGGTATGAAAATATGAAAATAGACATGCAATTCTTCTTCAAAATATGTCAAAAACTCATAACTTTGCAAATATAAATAATGGGTATGAACCCTAATTCAAAACTTATGTAATATCATTCAAAATCATATGAATTTAATGTAAAATCTTGGTTTTGGGCACAAGGATGGTACAAGATCCTTATTCATAAACCCTGTATACCTTGATTGATGATTAGATGGAGATTCTTGAATTATGGATTCCTATTTGAGTTCTTGGGGATGATTTATTGATAATCTTGCCTTGAGAATCCTCAATTTAGAGCTTTCTTGGAGAATCTATGGAGGATTTTTTATTTCTTTGAGAAGAAGTTTTGGAGCTTTAGGGTTTTGCTTTGAGAGGGGATGGATGAATTTGGGCATAAAGTGCTTAGAATAGGCTTAAATATTATGTTTAGAAGGATTAGGGGCTTGGGAATTGACCAAAACACCCTCTTTAAACTTCTGGACGTAACTGAAAACATAATATTTTTCCGAACTGGGTGGCCACCGCGACACGCCACTATCGTGGTGGCTTACTAGAATTTGGACAATTGGGAACTAGGCATGCAATGCGACGTACCACTATCATGGTGCCCTATAGTTTTTCCATTTTGGCCACTGGCACGATACACCAACATCGTGTTGGGCTACTGGAATGGGACAATTGAGAATTTTGGCTTCTACGAGATGTGGGGCAATCGCAGAGGGACACTAGAATTGACGATTGTTATTTTACCTGCCTCCGCGATGTGCTAAGTACCCAAGTGGCACACTATCAACTTAAAAACGTCATAACTCCTTCATCGAGTGTCAGAATTGGGTGAACTTAGTATCGATGAAATCTTATTCAATTTCCCACACAATGGAAAGTTGAAATTTGAAAAATTCCATATGCATAAAATGGTATTCATTTTTAAAGAAAATCTTTGACATTCTAGGAGCAAAATTAAGCTAGAAAAAGTATGGGGTATTACATTAATACTACAAGTCTTGCCTCTATCTAATATTGTGGTAAGAAGTTATGCAATTTTCTTTTTAAGTGTCAGTCAGCTTCCAGTGGTTGTGACTTACATGACGACCCATAATCAAACTTTTTGAGTCATTACGAGTAGTCATAGTTGCAATAGAAAAACTCTTTAGTTTCATCGCAGTGACCACAAATCTACTCCATGATTTGTAATCAAATATTACAAGTCGTTAGGAGGGACTCGTAGTCACAATGTGTTCAACCAAGTATCCATTCCAGTGGTTATAAACCCAGAATATGACTCATATCAAACATTATAAGTCATTGTGTGGACCCATATCCTGACCAGTAAAGGATCCAAGAATCAAGCCTCAGACTATGACTCTATCTAATAACTCATTATCAGTCATAATAAGTCGTAGGAGAAAGGTCATAGTCATAGCAGAAAGAACTCCAGACCTCAAGGTTCTAGGTTATGACTCAGACCATGGCTTGTGACCAGTCATAATAAGTCGTGAGGTGAGTCATAACAACAGGGAACAGAAATCCCGCATGTTTTTAATAAGGGCTTTTGGGTAATTTAAACCCCTTTAACCCCAAATCCATGTTGTTTGGGTACCCCAACATCAGTTATTGGTGGAATAAAACTACCCTAACACCTTATAACTTCAAAAATCACTTCTCTTAGCAAAATAAAGAGATTTCTTTCTTCCTCAAGAGCAAACTAGGATTTCCCAAGAACATGTTCAACTTCAAGGATTTCACCAAGGCATATATTCTTAGATACGTGGGATATTCATCAATGGGCCCTTTTCACCCATTGAGTCCTAAGAAGTTCCAAAATTTACAAGTATAAACCCCTTTTCCCTTTTTATAGATTTTTAAGTTAAATATGAATTTTATCATCTCTTTCTCTTAGTTGTTTGGATTATGTACCATGAAAATATGTTTCCTTGTGAGAATTGTGTTTTCATATGTTTTATAATATTCATTGTCCATATCAAAATAAGTTATTGAAATGTTAAGTATTAATTATGATTTTCCTTACTATGGTCAGTTTTACCATTTTTATGATCAGTTGCATTAGTCTATGTTGGTGGGTTATGAAAACCTGATACCAAGGTTTTAAACATGCATCAATTTACAAGTTCATGATTCCTTCAGTTATTACAATATTAATTTCATAATAGCATGACTTGAGCATATCATTATTCAGTTTATTTTTTAGTTAAAAATCAAAGTTGTTTAGTTAGGAGTAATAATTAGCACCGAGTGAACGCAGGGATGATGACTTCCTCGTAAATTAGGTAGAGCCGTTAGTAGCAGTCCCTAAGTTCCAAAAATACATTTATATTGTAGGATAAGAAGTTTCACCCATTATTTTAGTCTTGACACCCTCTAAGGGATCACACATTAGTTTAAGCTTAACACCCTAGTCGTTTAGGACATCAGATTAATGGATCCATGCCAACCAGTGTTGGTACCCTTGGAAAGGAATAGACATGCTTCCAACTAGGGTTATAGGTTAGACATCAGTTATCTTAAATTGGGGTAATCATTTTTAGTTAGCTCCCATAATCCTCAGTCCAGTTATTCAGATTTGCATGACAAAGTGTTCAGTATCTCAGACATCCAGTTATTAATATTATTTTAGTCCGTGTTTATACTTGGTCTTTCATTTAATTTTTTTATGTTCATTCATTCTTAGTATATATGTATATCAGCTAGCGTACATATCACATACTAGTACATTCAAAGTACTGATCGCATACTCTTTTTTATGTTATGCTGTCCTCATCAGTTGAGGAAAGTTATATTATTAGTTATTCATCCCATTTTGTTTTCATGCTATTTCAGTTAGTTTGAGTTAGTTGGGGAACTATCCCTACAAATCATCATATTGAGAGGCTTTATGACTGCCAGACAGTCAGATAGTTAGACGTGTTTTCCAATAATGTATTTTATCTACCTTTAATATTTTCTTGATTTTTTGATCTTTTTAAAAATGATTTCAGCATAGTATTTTGTTACCTTCCTTTTTGTATTTACAATTTATGCCAGATCATGGTTTAGCTTAGGGTTACTTGTGACCTTAAGCCTTATGTTATGACTAGGGGGTAGTCTTGGTTCATGACAGAAATCCATCCCCATGAACTCATATTTAATAAATAAGCCTAAGAATTATTAACTCACGGAGTTTGTAAAGGATTTTAGGGTTGATTTTGGTTAATTGCCTTTGCAAGGGCAAGGGATGGAATTAAGGAATTAGTTAAAGGGTTTTGACAATTACTTTTAATTACCCTTGTGTTTCATTAATTCACTAATATAACTATGAATTTAGTGGTCCTAGGTGAATTCCAATGGAAAAGCCCTAGAACAGAAAATGAATGTCCATGAATTTGACCTTAGGAGTTAGGAGTGTGTTATAAATCCCGACATGTTAGGTAATTTCCTTAGATATGTATTTATGTGCATGTTCTAGACCCCAAGCATGCAAAAATTGCATGAAAGGAAAAATCTTTGTCTTAAAGGAGTTGTCCAAACTTGGTTTAAGATAGGTGATGATAACATAGTTTAATCAAGTTTGTGATATATGTGCATGTTAAATACTTTATAGTGTGTCTTTTTAGTGCATGCTATTTTATGTGGTTTTTCAATAATTTTCAGTTTTTATATGATTGTTTATCAATATTACTAGTTAAATATGGAATATTCAAGATTTAGAATGTTCTCATGGGTTTTTTGTTGAATAAGGTTGGCAGACACTTGTGTCTAGGATCTTACTACAGGGCTAGTAATTATCCTTCATAGGTCATGGATAGAGGGAGGTTGTATATCCCTAGAATGTATATACGAGTGTCAAGCGAGTTTGATGGTTCCATGAGCAAATTGGAGTGATATATTTTTATACTTGATAAATTGTCCTGACTTACTTTTGGCTTTGCTTGACTAAACTTGACTTGGTGATAATATGTTGACTTTCTAGTTTGATTCCAAATTGTTCATAGTTTCTTGTTTTGGTAAGTTCATGCTTTTTAAGCGTGGATTAACTTGTTGTATTGAAGCTTAATTATATCTTCATATTCCCATTAAGGTTGTCCAAATGACCCCATCAGTACACTATTGTTCTTGTATGTTGATACTCACCTGCATTTACTTTTGTGAGAGTACTTGTGATATCCTATGAGTTCGTAGACAAGTATCCAACTATTTGTCATATTTTTAAAGGCCACAAAGCAATTATTCCACACTAGAGTCAAGTTCCATTATGTTTGCGACACCCTAAAGATTCCAACCATTTTATTATTGGCCTTTTTGTGTTTGAAACATCGATTTTTGTCTCAAAATGTATTCAGGTATATTAATAGGGTATCTCAAAAGAGTTTTAGAATTATTGGGTAAGGTTCGGGGTCACTTTAAAATTCAAAGGTAGTAAGCCTCCGCGATATCACCATGTCATGTAGGTTAGTCTCTACGATGTTTCATGGAGGATAGTCTCCGCGATAAGCAGCACGCTGCGATAGGCAGCGTGTCATGAAGGCTATGCAAAATTGTGCAGTTTTCCTTAACGTCAAAGGAATTTTTGGTCTTTCTTCCATTTAAATCCCCAATCCACGACCCAGAATGTAAATAAGCATTATTTTCCCTTTCTTTTCAATCAATTGACAATAGCGATTCCCCATCCTCTCTCAAGAGAAAAAACGAGGGTGTTCCCCCAAGAATTCACCCTCCCAAGGTCTCAATTCCAAGTCTCTTCAATAATTTAAGCAATTCAGGTATGTGGGATATTCATTAATGGGTACCTTCTACCCATTGAGTCTCAAGAATTCCCTATTTCACAAGCATAAACCCTTTTTCCACTTTTTATGAAATCTCAATGTCAAATATGAATTTACTTAATTCTCTCTTAATAGTTTTGAATACAAACCATAAGAATGTGTTTTACCATGTGAATTATGTTCTTACATGCTTGATAATCTCAATCACCCATATCATGTTCAGTTGACACCATGTTAATTATTAAATTATGAATTGTCCATCTCATAATTGCTCGCCATCACTGTGACTAGTTGTGTTAACTTATGTTGGAGGGTTGTTAACACTTGATACCGAAGAAAAATCATGTTTATCATTCTCATCAGGTTACAAATCATTCAAATTAGGTTTGTATCATTAAATTAAAAATAACATCATAATGAACAATCATCATACTATATAATATTGAATATAAATAACTACTAGTGTTATCCAGTTGGGAGTATAACTTAGCACTGGGTAAATACAGGGAAGGAGGCTTCCCCATTAGTTAGGCAGAGTCACTAGTAGCATTCCCTAAGTTCTAGAACTACATAGCCAACATAGGTTATGAGGGGTCACTCATCGGTTTAGGCTTAACACCCTCTCAGGGATCACCAATCAATTTAGGCTTGATACCTTACATCTTCAAGACAACAAATTAGTGGATCCACAAAAATAGTGTTAGTACCTATATCAAGGTATTGGCAACCTTCCAGCTAGGATTATAGGATCGACCCCAATTAGCTCAGATTGGGGCATGTTGGTTAAATGTTAGCTCTCACATTCTTAGTTTAATATTCAGATCAAATTAGCTTAGTTTTGTATGACCAAGTATTTAGTTTATCAGTTATTAAGTTTTATAAATTATTTTAGTACATGATTATGCTTGGTTTTGCATTTGTTTAACATGTTCATGCATTCATACTCAGTACTTATATGTATTTTAGTTAGTCCTATCTCAAATACCAGTACATTCAAAGTACTGACCGCATTCTCTCTTTTGTGCTATATTTTTTTCACAATATAGGTTTGGATGCTTAGTTCCTAGACCTTACGTAGTACGTTCCTATTTTACTCAGTTATATCATTGGTGAGTCTTCATTATTTATCATGTTTTCCAATACTTTGTTCATGTTATTTTAGTAGTCAGAGTGAGTTGGGGACCTTTCCCAACAACTCATCATGTTTAGAGGCTTTTAGACAGTCAGACAGCTATTTATGTTTTCAGATATGTGTTTTAGACTCTTGTTATTTTTTACTTGACAATTTAGATGTTTCATTAAATGACTTTAACAAAGAATTTCATGTTTTTCTTTTATTCTTTACAGCTTGTGCAAGGTAATGGGTTAGCTTGAGGTCACTTGAGGCCTTAAGCATCGTGTCACGACTACGAGTAGTCTTGAGTCGTGACAAATGGTAGTAGAGCACAAGGTTTAAAGTGTCCAATGGTTTATGAAATACACACTAAGTGGATTCTTGTGCATAGGTGTGAAGCTCGCCACACTTATGGGCAAGAGGCTACTAGATATTTTAGGAAAAGTCTCCTTTCTTTCTATATTCATTTCATACAATAGAGTGTAAACTCCATTAAGCTTCTCTTTCTAACTCATCCCCTACCATTTATAAAAATTGCCTCCCTGAAGGAATAACAGAAGGAGAAATAGATACTAAACCATACAATCTCCTATTTAGGAGGACCCTTTGAATGAACATTTCTCCCATGCTGAATTCATGACCACTTTCATAGTTTAGGCCCAGACTATGTCTTCCTAGAATAAATAGTAGGATATTTCCCTAGCCAATCCAGTAATGAACAAGACAACTTTTAGGATCTGAGATTTTACTCAGATAAATCTTCAAGTGTTCTCTGGATCCAAGTTTGAGGAGGATCCATAAGATTTTCTTGATTGTGTACAGAAAGTGACAGATATCATGGGTGTTACTTCTAGTAAGAGTGCTTACTTAATTGCTTACCAGTTGTAAAATGTAGCTCATACTTGGGTTAAGCAGTCGAAGTAGGATAGAGGTATTAAAGTAGGGCCTGTAGAGTGGGATAGGTTTGCTACGGCTTTCTTAGATAGATTTTTCCCACTCAAGTTAAGGGAGGACAAGGTTCAAGAGTTTATAAATCTAAAAAATGGTAACATAGGTGTGAAGAAGTATTCACTCAAGTTCACCAAGTTAGCAAGGTATGCTCTGACTATGGTGGATGATACTATAGACAAAATAAACAATTTTGTGTCAGGTGTGTTATATAATGTAGTCAGGGAGTGTAGAATAGCTATCTTAGTCAAGATGATGGACCTTACTTTATTGATGATCCATGCCCAGCAGATTGAGGAGTAAGAGCTCAAGGAAAGCAAAAGAGAGAATAAAAGGGCCAAAATAGGTAACTTGAATTTTTCTCAGCAATGGTTAGAGGGAAGAAATCATTCTTAGTTCTTCCAGAATTTTTCAGTACCAGCCCCATCATTGGTAAATGCTCTAGTGCCTAAATTTAAATAGGACAATAGGGATAGAGCGTCAGGCTCTTGGTCATAGGGTAGCATAAATAGTAGTCACACAAACCCAATTTGCAGAAGGTGTATTAGGAACCACAAAGATGAGTGCATAGTAGGTAGTAATGTATGTTTTCGGTATGGTAAGTCTTGCCACAGAATCAAGAAGTTTCAAATAGTTGGCTAGAAGAGTAAAGATTTTTGTTAATCGGGCTAGTCTAACTTCTTATCAGCTCCAGTAGGTTGCCCAACTAGTAGGGCGCCACCTCCAGTGCCACCAGTGGGCAACATCCAAATTGAATTTATGTCCTCCAAAGTAGTTAGGATTAGAAAAGTTCTCCTAATGTGGTTACTGTAGGTTACAAGTCTTCAATCTTCATGTTTATGCATTATTAGATCTCGAAGCTTCACTTTCTTTTATGACTCCTTATATAGCCATAGATTTTGATGTCATTCCTAAAATATTAGTAGAACCTTTCTCAGTGTCTACTTCATTTGGTAGTTCTATCATAGCTAGATGGGTATATAGGAATTACCCTATCACAGTATCTCAAAAAGTCACTTTAGTAGAGCTTATAGAATTAGAGATGACTGATTTTCTTGTCATTCTCGACATTGATTGGCTCAACTCTTGCTCTGCCTTATTTTATTATGGGAACTAAATAGTGCAGTTCCAATTTCATAATGAGCCAATCATACAATTGAGGGATAGTACCTCAGTCCCTATAGATCGATTCGTCTCTTATCTTAAGAAAAGAAAGATGATATCCAAGGGTTGTATTTATCATCTCTTCTGGGTCAAGGACTCAAGTTCCAAAACTCCAATCCTTGATTCAGCTCCTATAGTAAATGAATTCCTAGAAATGTTTCTGAAGATCTTCTCGGAGTTCCTCCCTAGAGAAAAATTGACTTTGAAATTAATCTCCTTTCAAATATCCAACCTATTTTGATTCTACCTTACAGAATGGTTCTATCTGAGCTTAAGAAATGGAAATATCTATTGAAAAAACTTCTAAATAAGGACTCCATTTGGCCTAGTGTTTCCCTCTGGGATGCTCTAGTTCTTTTCATGCATAAGAAAGATCTTTCTCTCAGAATATGCATCGACTATCGTCAGTTAAACAAATTCATAATCAAGAATAAGTATAATTTCCCTAGGATTAATGACTTGCTCGACCAACTTTAGGGTGCAAACTTTTTCTCTGAAATAGACCTCAGACCCGCTACCATCAGATTAGAGTCAGAGAATGTGACATTCTAAAGATAGCCTTTAGAACTCGGTCTGGTCACTTCAAATTTGTAGTTATGTATTTTGGACTAACGAATGCTCCTACAATTTATATGGATTTGATGAACAAGGTGTTTAAGAAGTACTTAGACATGTTAGTTATAGTCTTTATATATGTCATCCTGTTTATTCCCACAATTAAGGGGATCATGTATATCATTTAAGGATTGTTTTGCACACCCTTAAGGATCACTAGTTATTTGCTAATTTCAGTAAGTATGAATTCTTGTTGAGATGAGTAGCTATCCTCAGTCACATTATTTCTAGTGATGGCATTCGAGTTGATCCTCAAAAGACCAAAGAAGTAAAAAACTATCCTAGACCCATCTCTCCATCAGTTATTATGAGTTTTTTGTGTTTGACCTATTACTATGGCCGATTTGTTGAAGGAATTTTTTCTATTTCTTTTTCCATATCTTGATTAACTTAGAAGAAAGTCAAGTTTTAGTGGTCAGATTTCTGTGAGAAAAGTGTTTAGGAGTTAAAGAATTGACTCGTGTTTAGGAGTTAAAGAATTGACTCACTTCCACCCTAGTCTTGACTCTACCAGAGGGTTTTAATGGGTTTGTATTTTATTGTGAAGCTTTCATAGTTGGTCTTGGTTATTGTTGATGTAGTGAGGTAAGGTTATAGACTATTCCTCTAGACAACTTAAACCCCATAAGAAGAATTACCTGACTCATGACCTCAAATTGAAAGAAGTTGTTTTTTCCTTAAAGATTTGGACACATTATCTTTATGGAGTTCATGTTGACGTGCCTACTGATCACAAGATTTTACAGTATATGTTCACTCAGAAAGACTTAAATTTTTTGTCAGAGAAGGTAGCTAGAATCGTTAAAAGACTATGATATAAATGTGTTATATCACTTGAGTGAGGCAAATATTATGGTCAATTCCCTTAATAGATTGTCTATGGGGTGTGTTGCTCATATGAAGGATAATAAAAAAGATTTAGTCTATAAGGCTCATTAGTTTTCTAGATTAGGTGTTGGTTGGTTGATTTGGTTGAAGGTAGTGTTAAGGTTTAGAATGGTTTGGAATCTTCATTGTTTTTTGAGGTAAAAAGGAAACAAGATAGGGATCTAATTTTTGTTAATTTGAAGGAGGCAGTTCGGGATCAAAAAGTTGAGGTTTTCTCCCCAGGGGGAGATTGTGTGCTTCATTGCCAGGACAAGTTGCTTGTTCAAAATATGGATAGTTTGAGGCAGTGAATATTAGCAAAGGTACATGGTTTGCGATATTCTATTCATCTAGGAGCTACTTAGATATACTACGACTTGCATGAAATCTATTGGTGGAATGGTATGAAGAAGGATATTATATAGTTCGTGGCTAAGTATCTGAATTTTCAGTGGGTTATGGTTGAGAACCAAAGGTCTAGTGGTACACTTCAAGAGTTTAGCATTCCCACTTAGAAGTGGGAAGTGGTAAAAATGGATTTTGTTATAGGATTACCCCATATGCGTCATCGACATGATTCTATTTAGGTTATTATGGATAGGATGACTAAGTCATCCCATTCATGCCAGTTCATACTTTATATTTAGTCAAAGAGTATGCTAAAATCTATCTCAGGGAGTTGGTAAAGTTACATGGAGTTCCATTGACCATCTTTTCAAATAAAGGTACTCATTTTACCTTTTATTTTTGGAAGGCTTTTCAGTAGGGTCTTGGTACCCATGTACACCTTAGTACGACTTTTCATCCCCAGATAGATGGTCAGGAATAAAGGACCATTTATACTTTAAAGGATATTTTGAGAGCTTATGTTATTGACTTTAAGGGTTGTTCGGATATTCACCTACCTTTGATTGAGTTTACTTACAAAAAAAGCTATCACTCCAATATTCAGATGGCTCTATTTAAGGATCTCTATGGTAGGAGGTGCAGATCTCTTACTGGTTGGTTTAAAACTAGTGATACTTCCTTGGTAGGTCTAGATTCAGTAGATGAGGTAATGGAGAAAGTTCAGTTGATTTAGCCCAAAGTTATTAGAAATCTTATGCTAATGTGAGGAGAAGAGAACTTGAATTTGATGTTGGTGATTTTGTGTATCTAAAAATTTCACTCATGAAAGGGGTGAAGATATTTGTCAATAAGGAGAAGCTCAGTCCCCACTATGTCGGCCCATATAGTATTTTGAGTTATTTTGGGAAGGTATCCTAAGAGTTAGAGTTTCTTGTAGAGCCTAGCATCAGTGCATCTAGTGTTTCATAACTCTTTGCTAAAGAAATGCATTGGTGATCCAAATTCAGTCATTCCTTTAGAGAGTGTGGGCATGGAAGATAGTCTTTCCTATGAAGAAATCCCAGTTAAAAATCCTAGACTATTAGATTCGTAGGTTGAGAAATAGGAAAGTTGCCTTAGTAAAGGTTTTGTGGAGGAATCAGTTTGTTGAGAGAGCTACTTGAGAGGTCAAAGCCCATACATAAGCCAAGTATCCCCATCTTTTCTTTACAAATTCAGATCCAGCTTGAGGTGATGGTTTTCTAAGTAATTCTCTCATTTTCTATCTCAGCTATCCAACCATCCTCATGCATTCATGAATTCAATTCAGTTTATGCATCATGTTTCACATTCAGTTATTTAGTCATGATTTATCTCATAAGTATTGAGTGTATGATCTCAGACTTCCTAGTATCTCAACTCAGACAGTTTTATTCGTGGATGAATGATCCCAGGGGGGAGATATTATGATACCCTATGAGTTCATTGACAAGTATCTAACTATTCCTCATATTTTTAGAGGCCTCTAAGTGATTATTCCACACTAGAGGAAAGTGCCATGATAATTGTGACACCCTCAAGATTCCAATAATTTTATTTTTGTCCTTCCCATTTTTGAAACATCAATCTTTGGCTTAAAATGTATTCAAGTATGTTAATAGGGTGTCTTGAAAAAGTTTTAGAATTTTCGGATAAGGTTCGGGGTTACTTTCAAATTTTGAGGCAGTAAGCCTCCACGATTTCACCATGTCATGGAGGTTAGTCTCTGTGATAAGAGGCTTGTCATAGAGGATAGTCTCCGCGATAAGCAGCATGTCATAGAGGCTAGCCTCCGCGATAGGCAGCATGTCACGGAGGTTGTGTAAAATTATGCAGTATTCCTTAAAGTCAATGGGCTTTTTGGTTTTTCTTTCTTTTAAATCCCCAATCCATGACCCAGAATGTAAATAGGCATTATTTTCCCTTTCTTTCAATCAATTAACAATATCAATTCCCCTTCCACTCTCAAGAGCAAACACAAGGGTTTTCCCCTAAAAATTCACCCTCCCAAGGTTTTAACTCCAAGTCCCTTCAAAAAGTCAAGCAATTCAGGTATGTGGGATATTCATCAATGGGTCCCTTCCACCCATTGAGTCCCAAGAATTCCCTATTTTACAAGCATAAAACTTTTTTATCTTTTTATGAAATCTCAATGTCAAATTTGAATTTACTCGATTCTCTATTCATAGTTTTGAATACAAACCATAACAATGTGTTTTCTTATGTGAATTATGTTCTTACATGCTTGACAATCTCAGTCACCCATAATATGTTTAGTTGACACCATGTTAATTATCAGTTTATGAATTGACCACCATATAAGTTCTCACCATTATTTTAATTAGTTGTGTTGACTTATGCTGGCGGGTTATGAACACCCAATACCTAAGAAAAATGATGTTTATCATTGTCATTAGGTTACAAGTAAGTCATTTAGCTTAGCCTTGTATCGTTAAGTTTTAGAATAGCATCATAATGAGCACTCATTAGTTCTATATAATATGGAATATAAATAAATACTAGGGTTATCTAGTTGGGAGTGTAACTTAGCACTGAGTGAATGTAGGGATGATGGCTTCCCCATCAGTTAGGCAGAGTCGCTGGTAGTAGTCCCTAAGTTCCAAAACTACGTATTCAGTATAGGTTATGATGGGTCACCTATCAGTTTAGGCTTGACACCCTCTCAGGGGTCATCCGTCAGTTTAGGCTTGATACCCTAGTCTTTTGGGACAACAAATTAGTAGATCCACACAATTAGTGTCAGTACCAGTAGAAAGTATTGATGCCCTTCTAGCTGGGGTTACAGGTTTGACCCCGATTAGCTCAGATTGGGGCATATTGGTTAAATATTAGATCCCGCAGTCTTAGGTTAGTATTCAGATCATATCAGCTCAGTTTTGCATGACCAAGTATTTAGTTTATCAATTACTTAGTTATTCAATTTTATAGATTATTTCAATACATAATTATGCTTGGTCTTGTATTCATTTTATATGTTCATGCATTCATGCTCGATACTTATATGTATTTTAACTAGTCCCATCTCCCATACTAGTACTGACCACATACTCTCTTTTGTGATATAATGATTTCATAATATAGGTTTGGACGTTCAGTTCCTAGACCGCATGTTGTCCATTCCTATTTCATTCAGCTACCTCATTGGTGAGTCTTCATTATTCAAGGACTATTTATATTATTTATCATGTTTTCTAGTTGTTAGTTCATGTTATTTTAGTAGTCAGTTCCTAGACCCCATGCCATATTCCTTTCTGATGTTCATCTCTTCTATAGTGAGTATACAAGAGTTTGTTCCCTTTGCTTCTATCATCATGAGAAGCCTTTCCTTTAGACTCATTAGGTTGAAATTTTCCTTGGTATCCTAGACCTCTACCATCATTAACACCTTAACTAGTTAAGTTAGAAAGAATTGCTAAGGAAGTAGTCCATTTGAGATACTTGTTCAACTCTTCTCTTAGGCGGACCAAGTCCCTCTCTAATTTTGTATTCCTTTGAAGTGCTAACATAAAGTGTTTTTGAGAAGCTTTCAATCTCTTCTCAAGATAAATCTCAAGCCCTGAGGCTTCCTTCTTCCCTTTACCATCTACACCATTTACTTTCTCCAAACTATCCACTAGACTTAGATTTTCAGAGTTTACTTTTTAGAACAACTTTTCAGAAATTTCGAGAGTTAAAGCAATCATCTCATGCTCTTGATTCTCTAATTTTTATTCTAATGCAATATTTTGAGTAGTTATTTCACATACAGAGTCTATCAACATACTCGCAAGCCTTTTAATCTTCCTAGCTATGTAATTATCTAGATTCTCCTTAATATTAAAGAGTGTTACCTCCTTTTCTGTTTCATCTTATGTGTCTGCCCAAAGTGTAAATAAAGAATCATAGATAACTTGACCTTCTTCAACTGCTGTCATAGAGACATCTCCAGTTTTCTCATTATCACTTGAATCGCCGAAAGAATCTCCCTATGCTACTAGAGCTTACTTTATAGCACATTCAGCTGTTGTTGTCCTTCTTGGATTATCAGGGACCTAGTACCTACTTTTTCATTGCCACCTCCAGTCTTTAGGTACTCCTGGTAATCCACTTTATGCAATGGGTTGTCTTTAAGGAAATTCTCAGGATTTCCACATTTGTGACATACCTCCACATTACTTCCCTTTTTGCTGCTGCTTTCTTTTCTTTGGAACTGACCAGTTATCTTCATAGCTTTAACAATTCTACTTGCCAAATAAGCAAATTAAGTGTCCTCTTCTATTGAATCAAGCTTGGAAGTTTTTAATGCCAGGGATTTTTACCTCTTTGCTTCATTTTTCTCCATCCCTTGCTACTTTTTGAGCTAATGGGTTTTTAAATTTCCAATTAGTTCATACATGGTGAGGGTTTTTAGGTTATTTTCTTCAGTTATGGAATCTACTTTACATTCCCAGGATTTAGGAAGAACCCCAATAATCTTTCTCACTTGCTTGTATAATGGAATGACTTCCCTTAAGAAATGAAGCTCATTTGTGATGGAAGTGAATTTAATGTGCAGTTCTTGGATGGTTTCTCCTTTTTACATGGTGAAGGTTTCATACAGAGTAGTTAGCATGTCTACCATAGAATCTTTCACATCAGTAGTTCCTTCATGAGCAGTCCTCAATCAATCCCAGATCTTTTTTGCACTTTCACAAACTGAGATCCGGTTATATTCATCTGGCCCTATGCCACAATCCAATTGTTTCTTGGCCTTATAGTTCTTTTAGATTTTCTTTTTGTCTTCATCATTGAACTCTTTCCTGCTTTTGAAAACCATTGTCTTAACATCCCCTTTTTGACTTCTTATAAAGGAACATAAAGACCATCTAGAAAGATGTCCATTAGTTTACTATCCTTAGCCATGAAAAAGTCAAAGATTCTAGTTTTCCACCACTATAATACTGTCCATTGATTCTTGGTGGTCTAGTTGTAGATTTTCTTTCTTCTAGATTAGGTGGAGCAGTAATTCTAACCAAAACACTCTAGGTGTGAACATTTTAGAGTGACTAGGCTCTGATACCAATTGTTGAAAACCATTGGGATTTCTCCACACAGTAAGGGACCAAGTCCCTCAGAATCAAATACAAGCAATCAAACAATAGAGTGCAAAAAAACTAAAGGCAGTGCAGAAAGAGTAAAATACTAAGGATTTTTACATGGAAACCCAGGATGGGAAGACCACGGCTTACCTTTACAAGAACCAATGAAATCCACTATAATCAACCTCCTGATTACATTCTAAATTGTAGCCTAACTCTAGGCTCCTTGTGCTAGTAACAACTCTACTACCAGCTCATCTTGGTAAATTTACTAAGGACTCCCCCTACACAAATTAGCTCTAATCAGTCTCAAGCTTAGGTAACTCTACCTAAGCATCACTCTCAATAAGAAAACATCACTCTTATAACATGAGTAGTTCTTTTACAAATCAACACTCAAAAACACTTACTCACTCTTTAAGCAAAGTACAAAGTTAAGAGCATGAGCAATGCTTGAGCAATATTGAAATGGAGTTTTTTCAGCCTTACCTCTCTCTATTTAGAATTGGCTCATTTAATAAAGAGGCATCTCTTTCCTTTTATAGTTGTATGATGATGGAGGATGGAATATTTTTAGACCAGCTGTCCAATTCGATACAAAATAGCACCTGCAAGTTTGTTACTTAAGAGAACAAAACTGTGCAGATACTGTGTGCCAACTTTATAGTACTTTGCACGTCCAGGGACCTAGCCCCTTGTAATTTAGCTGCTCATCATCGAAACTACATATAGTAGTAACTTTGTTCAACTGTCTATAGGTGATGCACATCCTTATAATAACATCTTTATTTTTAATAAAATATATTGGAGCACCCTAAGTTGAAGCACTTAGATGAATAAATCCCTTATCAAGTAGTTCCCACAACTTAGTTTTTAGTTTTCTCAACTCTATCGGAGCCATTCAATAAGGAGAAATAGAAATTAGATGATTTTCTTGCTCTAATTCAATATAAAAATCAAGACCTCTACCGAAGTCATACCAAGAAAATTTATGGGAAATACCTCCTAAAACTAAGAAACCATGAGAACTGACTTAATATAAGGGGACCCTGCACTGACATCCCATAGGTCAACTAAGAAGGCGTAAAACCCCTTTATAAATAACTTTATAGCACAAACAAAAGATATGATTTTCACTCACTTAGACTATATAGTCTTCCCAATCTCGTTTATCCCTCCCAGGCATTTCTAGAGTTACTATCTTAAAATTATAGTTAAGATAGCATGACATGGAGACAGCCGAGTCATTTCTAGAATAATTTCAAAATCAAGTATGTCTAAAATGATCAAATTAATCCAAGTATGAAAATCCATGAACAAAACAAAACATGCATGGTACACATAGGTCACAAACACAATATCTCTAACCAAAATAGACATACTTATAGGATAATTAAGTATATCACAGAACAAGTTCAGACCAAAGAAAAATCTAATAGATATATATGAATAAGTAGACCTCATTAAAATAAAATAGCAGTCATTCTGTCATAAATAGAAATAGTACCTATAATGACTACATCAGATTCCTCAACTTCGATCTTACCTGGAAAAGCATAACAGTGAGCTCTATTATCATGTTGGTCAACCTCCCTAGCAAGTTGCTCTCTAAACTTTATTGCATTACCATTACCTCTTTTTCCACCTTAACCTCCCTGATTATTACCACTTTCACCCTATAGGTGAACCTTATTGTTACCACCTTTACCTGTACCTACTAAGGACAAAGCCCTGGTCTGTTATTGTGCCTGATTACCTATTTCCTTAGAGGACACTCTCTATTGAAGTTCCCAAAAAATCCACAATAATAGCAACCCTAATTAAGAGAAGGCCTATTGTCCCAAGAATAAGAAGCCCTTTTGCCTCTAGGAACTGAAGGATAATAGCCCCTGAATGACCACCTATAGAGGCTGGCAACATTGACTGAATAGAGAGTAAGCTAGATATACCTTCTAGTTATGACCCCTAGAATAAGAACCACTAAATTTACCCATATTCTACAACTTCTTGGCTAATGTCTTAGCTTGACCAACCTACCAAATTACCTCAACAGATATCAAAGGAAAGGATAAACCTCTAGATGGTACTACTACTTCCTTCCCTATAACATCCTTGTCCCCTCCCTTAACCTCCTCAAAATTATCCTTGGTGGTTAGGTGATACTTACCTAATAAACTCGAATACCTATTTTCTGAGCTCCATACCTAGTGGGTGTTGCTCTCTTTTTTCCCCTTCCACTATACCTTTTTCATCTTTATCCCCAAACAGTAAGTGTCAAAGCTGGATCTACTAGTGTTAGGGTTGCTACTCTTACTTCATTTGCTCTAGCCAATTTGCAGCTAGAGCTTCTGGTGCTTGGGTTTCTACTCTTTCTCCATTCTTTCTAGTGTTCACTATCAATGGATAAAATAATGAAGAGAGTTAGATACCAATTTGGATCTACCAGATACCAATTAGAATCAAGTTATAGAATGGAAAAAAATAAATTATGGTCTCATAAAGTCCTATGGCCTTTCGAATAAAATTACAGACATTTTGGTGCTATTTTGGATACTCTACTTCACCCATTTTGGTATAATGAGTTCAATAAATGTGGCGCTCTGATACAAACTTTGTCACAACCTATACCTCATACACCATTTTTAGATTTCCCTAGACCATACCTCACTTAGATTTTGTTTAAGATTTCCCTAACCTAAAATTTCTAACTCTCAATTCAAGAAAAATCCTAACTCAAATTTTTGAACATTAGACTTACCCGTAACGATGAAAAGGGTTGTTATGAAATAAATATATATGAGAAGTTCATTGAAGAAAGAATCAAGTTTGAGTCCCACACCATTTTGGTGAAATTTCAGTTTTTCTAATAGGGAGGGATTTATGTGGATAGAAATGATTCTTTTAATTTTAAATAGTTTTTAAAAATAGTTAAATAAATTTAAATAGTTTTCTTTTTTCTTCATGTAACTAATTTTTAAAATATTTTTATGACACATATACTCTTTTAATTAGAGATCATGCGATATCATTGATAAGTTATTACACACATTTTGTAATTTTAGTTGACTGTGCAAAAGGTACTAAAATGACACAGCAAAACACTAGTTAAGGTGTTTAAAATGAACAACGTGTAGTTGAGGTGCTAACTTTAGAGGGCTAGCGATGTTCTTAGCCTATTTATAATACACAATACATAACATATATATATTATGATTATTTAAGTCAAATGTCTAAGCATGATAATAATGAGTAGTGAGTGGAATGGAGGCTTGACAACATCATGTTAATCTTCGGTCACTGCATGATAGTAATTTATCCTTCAAATTTTTATCAACAATATTAAAACCCCACCATTTTTGTTTCGTTTGTCATAAAACTAAGCTAAAATTTATGAAACAAGAAATCAGATAAAAACGTAGAAAATAGAAGACACTTTTCTTTCATATGTTTCTAGTGTCATCAAATATTTACAACCTGATTCTCAATATCTATATTTATAGGGATATAAAGAAAAATATCAAAGACTATCATGAATTTCACACTAACCCTTGAGAGCTCAAGGAATATTATGAAGGTGAGAGAGATCAATATGGAGGAGGTAAAGGTAAAGGTATTACTACACTTAATAGTTAAAAGTAGTGAAAAGATTACATTTAGTGGATTTCCACATAATGACATATTTCATAATATTCTTTGTTAAAATCTTACTACAAAAGATACAGTAGAAAAAAATTCAAGTTAAGTAAAAATAGTATGTGTAACTTCCCATATGCATTACTTACTACCTCGTGAAAAATTTTGTTAGAAAACCTCAATATTTTACTCCCTAAGCATAATGACACAAATCGTCACTAGGCTGATATAGAGAGTAAAACCTTTGCCTAATTTTCTCTAAGGCTAAAATTTGATAATTCTGGGTTGGTATAGTTTTAAGTGTTTTTTAAGTATGTGATGGCATAGGAAAATTTGAGAATTATTAGAGTGTTGATTTTATTTTTTTATTATATTTTATGCTATAGGATGAGTTTAGGAAGTTGTATCAACTTCAATTGCATAAAATGAATTTGTATAACTCTGATAATAGTTATTACATTGGTAAGGTTAGTTGTAATTTTTAATTTTGGGAAGTATTCTGTGAAATAGCTAAAGCTAAGACAAAGTCCCGAGCTACTAGTTTAGAACCACAATAGTGACAAAAGTGTAGCTATAACAAAGTTACGTCAATAGTAGAAGTGTTGTCCTAGAGGCAACACAATTTTACTTAAGAGCCGCTGCAATAGAAATCCTCCACTACAACAATCCACTATAGCGGCCAAAGTGCAATTTTAAATTTTTAAGTCTGAAAAAAATTTCATTAACATTATTTCAAAAACACATTCAAGGGATAGTAAAATGCAATTTTCTACTAGCTTGGAGGTTTTTCCATCTTTAAGGTATGATTCATACTTCTTCAACTTTAACTCACTCCCTTAGATCGTTAAGGTTGCAAGAATCAAAGCCTTAGTTGAATGGTAGGTTATCCCAAAGTTTATAATTTCATAAAATTAATAGTGAATGATATTATTATCAGTTGTTGTTGATACTATGGTGTTAGAAAACACTTTTTATGGAAGGGTTTATGTTTGTAAGTTACAATATTAGGAATCCAAAGAGTTTAAAGGGGTAAAAAACCCTAAAATAATGAACTAGATTAAGTTCATAAGTTATTTTGCTAAATATAAGTTTCAAATGCTTAGGAAAGGTGAATTGTTGTGTTAAATTTATGTAATTATTGTTTATACATCAAAATAGGCTAAAATTGAATGGAATTTCAAGTTTGTGGCTATATAGTGTTTACAAGTAAGGAATCAAGATAGGTTATGATTTAATAGTAGTAAAGACGGGCTTGAATTTATAATTCTATGTGAGTTGGATGTTAGTGATTAGATTTCGAGCATTACTTATAATTATGGACCATATCATATATTGAATATATATTTTTGAGATGGTATTGAAATGATATATGAATAGGGTTTTATGTTGATACTGTTATAAGGATCAAATTCCATGTTAAAACTGTTATTTTATTAGGTACGACACCGGTACTAGTTCATGGACTAAGCTAATCCCCTATAAGTCATAGCTGAGAGTCCTTCTGACTTTAGTATGTGTGTGCATCTTGCATGCATGCAATCATTATTTTATTATATTCATAATTGTGATGACTATTATTGAAGGAATTTTCCTAAATATGATTAATATACTTGTATACTTGTGTCCTAATGAGATGAAGTATTGTAATTGTAATTGCTTGTCAACTAATTATAAGTTTTGTTTTGATTGTTGCTACTTGCATTTAACTTGTCTATTTGTATGGTGTTGAGATGAGTCAGTTGGTGATTCATACTAGTACTCAGTTATTATAATGATGCTATATGTACCTTTTTGGTTGAGTGTTTAGCATGTTTCAACATTTAAAATGAAACCTCTAGTCCATGGGTTCAACATTGATTCAAGGGTAAACATCATATCTGGGTAGCCACCGGATCATCTCTACTTTGTTTATGTCCTTTGCTTTAAGACTATGAAACTTCCTTATTTAGTATTTTGGATAACATTATAGACTAAGTTTGTATACTATTTAGATGTTCTTGTACAATGACTTTTGGGTCTTGGGGGTTGTAACAATTAGAGATACTTCTGCACTCTATTTGTTTATGGATATTAAATGAGTTAGTAATTAAATTGGTTGATTATATTTTTTTTAGTGATTTAAATGGTAAGTATTTGAGTAAAGTAAATTTTGAAGGTATAAAATAGTTAGTTAAAGGTTGGGTTAGATGGTTCTCTCATCATAGAGCTAAGGTGTGAGCCACTCATGATCGTTTGAGCCATGAAAAAGATAATATCAAGGCATTACGTTCATCTATCTCGTCCTTTAATAATAGGTCAAGTAAAGTCTTTCAGAATGATTTGGAGATGTTTGTACTTTTCCTTGAGAAGCTATAGGATTTTAGGAAATAATTTTCACTTCTTTCTTCCATTCACGCCAGACTTGATTCCAATTGATATAATGGTGTTCCAAATTGGTATTTGACCTCTTTCACTTGTTTTTATAGATTATGAAAACTCATTTAACTAGAGAAACAACATCACTGGTTGTTGAGGTTGTGCTTTAGGGCATGTCACGATCCAATTCCATAAGCCATGATAGCACATACTTTAACCCACATATAGGTAAGCCAAACCATAGCCCAGAACATCAAGTAATGGGCTAGATATTAGAAGGTATAATAAATCCCGATATAAGGTATTTATCAAGTCTAAACAAGAAATGTATGAGAAATATCATAAACAAACGGGAAGGAATAAAAGAGTGCCCCACAACCTAGTAAGGTCGGTACAAGAGCCTCTAGCCAAAAGAATATGAGTATTGATAGTATCAATATACAAGTAGTCATGAATGAAAAGACTATCCAAATATAGTAGAGGGAGTGAGAATCATCTCCAGCTCTAAAAGCTTACCCTATCTCTAAATCCTGACAAATGCTAGAGTGGACATCAGCAGCGGCAACTAGTTCTTGGATCTGCATCAAAAAAATGTAGAAGTGTAGTATGCGTAAAAAATAATAAATACTTAGTAGGCATCATCGGTCAACTGAGCTAACTTATAATAAAATCATAATAAGATGTGATAAGGTAGCTAAAATCAGGATGAGAAGGCAAACCTAGAATGACGCTCAAAATATCTGAGAATAAATGATAAAATAAATAATATAAAAAGAATTAAACTAACTATAGCCTAGCTAGGCCCCTATAAGCCCAGAAGGAACAAACACAAAGAAGGTAACCCAATCGATACCAATATGCCCGATGGATACAATCAAAAGAGAAGCGGTGACGGTAATGATCATGACACAATCAAACATCAAAACAATACCTATGAATCCTTCCATACCATATGTATCAAACTCAAACCGGAAATAGTATCATTAATGGCGGACTCCAACTAGGTCTTAATATCATTAATGCCAGACTTCAATTGGTCTTAATATCATAAATTACTGACTCAAATTGATCTTAATATCATAAATGTCAGCTTTGAATCGATCTTGATATCATAAATGTCATACTTGAATCGGTCTTCATATCATAATGCCAGAATTAAACTGGTCTTAAATAAATCCAAGGTACAAGTCTAGTCAAAAGTCAGAAATGTCTAAATCCTCCTAGGATCTAAGAATAAATGTAAAATAATTAAATAAGGTTTTCTATATGTACAAGGGTCTAATTAAGATATTTGGTCTTAAGAGGGTTGGCGGAGCCTACTATCTAACCCCGAAAGTTCATACTAAGGAAATTTCTACCCAAAACTACGATAAGAAATTTAAGTCCTAATATGTGGTGTCAATAAATCTAACAATTCCTACAATGACAGTTTAATCCATGTAAAGGGGTGGATAGGTAGGCTAATTCTACCTAAAAATGGCTTACTATTTGACTAGATATTACAAGTTTTGTTACACATACAACTACATCATAATTTCCAAACCATGTCTAGCATAATACAACACTAATACCATAAAAAAGCTCAATATAAGAGAAAGGTAATCCTAGCCTACCTGGACACCAACCAATGCCAGACAAAGTCTACTTAATTAGAGATTTGCCTTTCCAAGATGCTTCTGCATGATACCATGCTACCAAAACAATGATCTACACATCAATATGAGAATAATGATACGCATATTACATAAAATTTCTTTAGGTCCAAAATTTGGTCCAAAAATCCCACGTGAGGCCGCTTATAAAATCACATCTTTAAAGCCATCAAAACATCCCTCCAGGTTTAAGGATCATTTGCCCTCATGAATGAGTAAATTTGAGCTCAAATGAGTTTAGAATCGACCCATGAGGAAACTATGGATTTAAGGTTAAATAGGATAATTAATCAAGAAATTATTTAAAAACTTATGAAAATCAAAATGCGGAAATGGCCCCAACGCACTCTCCAACATACGTTAAACCCCCAATGGTCATATTTTCTCTCTTTCTAACTGTCTAGGGTTTTGGTGGACTTAGGGCTTGAGAATAATAAGAACAAAATTAGTGAAGGGTGAAATAAATCCTCCAATGGCTGCAGCATAAACGACCATTTGACCACTTAAGTGGTCATCACTTAAGCAATATATGGTCCCTTTAAGTGACTCATGTCTTGACTGAGGCTAAAGGAACTCATGCCTAGACAGCCTCTGCTTAAGTAGGCAATATGTTGCGAATATGAAGTTGGCTAGAGTGGATAGGCAGGGACCCGACATGGGGTAAAAGATGTCACTTGGTCACATAAGTGATCACCACTAAGCGATCAAAGGTACTCTTAAGTGGCTACACCAGTTGAAACTTAGTTTTTACCAAGTTTTCATAGGACCCTCAGGATTCATTCATGTAATACCCAAAGTTTTCAAGCTCTAGACCCCTCAAAAGATAGGCCACCAGGTTATCTTTCCAATGCTTTAAGTCTTGCCTTAATTAATTGTCATGAAAAAAAGTTATGGGAAATTTCCCTGAGGGCCTAAACACACTATCGTGATGATGACTTAGGTAATGAATTGTTACCACACATGAAAATACATCATGAGTAAGTCGTAGTCACTCCAGTGAAGGCCCTAAATTTTGTTCTAGTGACTACAACTCATCCCTATAACCCATAACCAGTGGCTAGGAGTTGTTAGGAGGGACTCGTAGTCACAACAGTGGGTAATCAAGAAATTCCTTCCAGTGGTTATAAGTCCATCATACGACTCATAGTTAGACCTTACGAGTTATCATAAAGACTCATAACCCAACCAGTAAAAGACCCAAAAGCTAAGTTTTTGACTATGACTATACCTTATGACTCATAGTAAGTTGTAATGAGTCTTGAAGTGAGTCGTAACGACTCGACTCGGGTTTTCCTGCACATTTTCTTAAGGACTTTTAAGTCTTTTCCCACTCCTTTAAAAGCCTAACCCAGGTTATTTAGTCCTTCCAAAGGGGACTATAAAAGACCCAAAACCCCCTAACTCCATGATTAAGTATGATTTAACCCAAAGGGAATCAAGAGAGGAAGTTTTCTCTTCTCACAAGAATCAATTAGGGTCCTTTAAGCTCAAGAATGTTTCCAAGAAATTCTCCACAGATTCCACTCTCAGGTATGTGGGATTTCAGTAATGGTTCCATTCCACCCATTGATTCCTAAGAATTCCCTATTTTACAAGTATAACCCTTTTTCTTTTATGGAATTTCAAGTAAAACATGAAGTACTTAACTTTATATCAATTGCTTGAATACAAACCATAAGAATATGTTTCCCTATGTGAATTTTGTTTCCATATGTTTGATAATCAATCACCCATACCATGTTCAATTGATGCCATGTTGAGTATTATTTATGTTTTTCTATCTCATGATTACTTTATCATCACCATGACCAGTTAAATTAGTCTATGTGGGCGGGTTATGAACACCCGATACCTAGGTAATCGCATGTTACAATTCATTTATACTACACTTGTATCATTAAAATTTAGAACATTATTATGATAAGCATTTATCAATATCAGATCATGTTAAATAAATATCAATACATATGTCATTTAGTTGGGAGTAATACTTAGCACCATGTAAATACGGGGATGATGGCTCCTCTATTAGTTAGGCATGTGATTGTTAGTAGCATTCCTTGAGTTCCAGAACTATGCTGCCACCATAGGTTATGAGGGGTCCCCCATCAGTAGAGGTATGAAAGCCTAGTCCTTCGAGACATCAGATTAGTAGATCCACGCTAGCCAGTGTTGGTACCCTTGGAAAGGTACTAACACCCATCAAACCGAGTTACTAGTTGGGCCCTGGTTTAGCTTAAATTAGGGTATGTCAGTTGTAGTTAGCTCCCATAGTCTCTAGTTCAGTTTTAGATTATGTTTTTAGTAAGTTATACACGACCTTGTATTCAACTATTCAGTTATTCAGTTTATTCAGTACATGTATATACATGGTCTTACATTCAGTTACATGTTCATGTATTCATGCTCAGTTATATCAGTTAGACTTCCCATCCTACATACTCAGTATATTTAAATTACTGATCGTATATTCTTTGTGCTATATATCTTATAATATAGGTTCGGATGCTCAGTTCCTCAATCGTAATTAAAAAATTCATATATCATTTAACAGAAATCATGGTGATTTCTCATCCATCAAGGACTAATTATCAATCACTATTTTTAGTAGCTTATTCTATTTCAGTCAGTCAGATTTAGTTGGGGATATATCCCACAACTCCCTATGTTAGAGGCTTTCAGATAGTCAGACTTGTCTTTATTTTTTATCAGATATTATGGATGTACTAAGTGTCACCTTTAGTATTAATTGTTATTCATATTTTCAGTTTACCTTTTGCATATTACTTTTCTATTTTTCTTCAGTGCTTACAGCAGGTACCAGACCATAGATTAGCTTGGGGTCACTCGTGCCTCTAGGCACCATGTTACGAGATGGGGGTTTCCTTGAGTTATGACAAACTTAGTATCAGAGAACAAGTTCTATATGTAGTTTTGATGATGAGCAGCTAACTACAAAGAACCAGGTCCCTGATGTGCAAAGAATAGTACAACTGGCATGCATTGTCTGCCAGGTCCTTTTGTGTAACAAACTTGTAGGTGCTATTTTGTACTAATTAGGATAGTCAGTCCAATGGAATTTCGGTCATAATCATCACTCATCTATAAAAGGAAAGAGACACTTCTTCATCAAATGATGTTTTTGCAAATTCATAGGCAAAATATTGATAGAAGCAAAAATCCATTCCTCAAGTTCTTAGTTATTTATATGAGCTTAAATTAAATTGTTCTTGAGTTAGTACTGATTTGTAACTAAACTACTCATAGTATAAGAGTAGTGTTTTTCTCTTTGAGTAGAGAGTACTTAGGTAGAGTTTCCTAAGTGTGAGGCTGATTAGAGTTAATCAGCGTACAGAGTTCTGACAGCATAAGGAGATTCTTTTAGTGAACTGTAGTTGAGTATGCAGTAATGCAAGCTCTGACAGCATAAGGAGATTCTTTCAGTGAACCTGATGAAGATGAGAAGTTCGGAAATATTTCTATGCTAGCAGTGAAAGACAATCTAGTTATCTATGATTCCCTGTTTACATTTATGGAACACTCAAAAGATGAAAAATAAAAGGAGGTAATTCTTTTTTATATTAAGGATAATCTAGATAACTACTCGACTAAAGGGATAAAGAGACTTGCTAGTGTGTTGATAGACTCTGTATGTGAACTAACTACTGAGAAGAATGCATTAGAAGTAAAAGTAGAGAATCAATAACATGAGTTGAATGGTTTAACTTTCCAAATTTCTAAAATAAAAGAGTTGTTCACGAAGATAAAATCTAAAAGTCAGAGTTTGATGAGTAGTCTAAAGAAGGTAAATAAGGTATATAAAAAGGGGAAGAAAGAAGTTTCATGGCTTTAAATTGATCTTGAAGAAAGGCTGGGTGATACTCAAAAACACCTTTTTTCTGCACTTCACAGGAAGGGTGAATTGTTGTGTTAAATTTATGTAACTATCATTTATAGATCAAGAACGGGCTGAATTTGAAAGAAAGGGCAACTTTGTCGTTATATAGTGTTTACAATAAAGGAATCAAGGTAGGTTATGATTTAATAATAGTAAAGACTTTTTTGAATTTATACTTATACATGAGTTGGATTTTTGTGAATATATTTGGGCATTACTTTTAATTATTGATTATATTATGCATTGAACATATGGTTTTGAGATGGTATTGAGATGATATATGGATTGAGTGTTATCCGATACCGTCATATAGATTGGATGTCATGCCAACACTGTTATTAGATCAGGCACCACACTGGTACTAGTACATGGACTGAGCTCATCCCCAAAATCTCATAGCTGAGAGTCCATGCTGACTCTAGTATATGTGTACATCTTACATACAAGCAATACTAATTTCATTTTATCCATAATTGTGATCACTGTTATTGAAGGAATCAACCTTAGTGTGATTGATATATTGTATACTTGTGTCCTAGTGAGATGAAGTGTTGTAACTATAATTGTTTGCAACTAATTGTGAGTTGTGTTTTAATTGTTGTTACTTCCATTTAACTTATCTATTTGTATGGTGTTGAGTTGAATTGATCGATGATGTCAACCAGTAATTAGTTGTTCCATTAATACTACATGTACTCTTCTTTTTATTGAGTGTTGAGCGTGTTTTTGCATTTGAGATGAGACCTTGACTCTAGCTCTTGACTTTATCATAGATTCAAGGGTGAGCACTATGTCTGGCAACCATTGGGATCATCTCTACTTTGTTTATGTCTTTTATTTCAGTGCTAAACCACTTCTTTATTTAGTACTTTGGATAATATTTTAGACTTGATTTGGATACTATTTGGATGTTCTTGTATAGTGACTTTCAGGTCTCATAGGTTGTAATAATTAGAGATACTTCCATACTCTATTTTTTTATGGATATTAAATGAGTTAGTAATTAAGTCGGTTGATTAATATTGTGTTTAGTGAGTTAAATGGTAAATATTTGAGGAAAATGTCTTGTGAAGGTACAAAATAGTTGGTTAAAGGTAGAGTTAGATGATTCTTTCATCGCAGAGTTGGGGTGGGTGTCACTCATGACCAGTTGAGTCATGACACTAAGCTCAACAATGAATTTTCAATATACAGTAATCGATTTTTATTTCTAATAAAAGTGTAAACATTATTGTTTTGAGATATTATAGGATAAGTCTCAATGAGATATTTTTGTTGACCATAATGAATAATATTTTATAGTTTATGAACCCTGTATAATAAGTTGCTAATGTTGTAGTATATGTAAGGATGTATATCAAGTAAACTTATGGATAATTATCATAACTCGCATAGCATATTATATCATGGTATATCTGATGGGAATTATAGAAACGATTTATTTTATGCACAATTAATGAATACGCCGTTAAATATTCGCGTTATGTGGTCATCGGGTCAAGTGGAAAGTAAAACTTATTGTTTTATTTGTGGTACAATTAATGTAAAGCCCATTAATAATTAATGAAGAAAAAGTCTCACCGCGTTAGATTGATTATTGGATGAAGGTATAAAATTAATCTCAACCTCTATAAATTAGTTCTTCCACCACCAATTAGGGTTACCACATATATTTTAAATGATTTTTACCATTGACGGTTGTGATAACTTAAACTGGCGGGGGGAAGAAACCAGTTTTCAGATAACGATTTCGCTCCTCTATGTGTGATGTCTTCCTCTTCAAGTACTTTTTTTGTAGAAATTTTTATAAAGATTTTCATGTTCTACTATGCATTACGTTTATGTGATAGCATGAATGTCTATTCTGATGTGCATTAAGTTTGTGTGATACCATAAATGTTCGTATTTAAATTTAAGTTTATATTTCCAGTTCAAACTCATTCTTTAAGCATAATCAATCTCGAAATTCACCTAATTTTCTATTAATAATTTTAGATTGATATTAGAATTTTGAAGCATAATCCCTTTAGGTAAAATATTTTGACATGTAATAATTTTGAAGTCAAAATACTTTCATAGGTGTAACATATACTTCCTTAATTTACTGTTACTTCTCAATTTCCAACTTTGCACGCCACTTAAGAAATCATAATTCATATGAGATTTTTATTATAATATTCATATTAATTGATGTTTAGTAGTAATAAGCCTTCAAAAAGGATTTGAGAATTAAATAATTAATGCTAATAATAAAACATGGACAAAAAATTGTCTTTTCTCAATATGATTGAACGTGAAAGGAAAGGACAAAAAAAGGAGTGGACAAAAAAGTACTCCTTTAGTCCTACAATTCTTGTCCACTATTAACTTGGCACACATGTTAGGAAATAGTAAATAATATAGGTAGTTTCACATTATCATCCTTTGTATTGCTTTAGAAAATTTATTGGATAATGAATAGTATTTACTATAAAGGGTAAAATGGATAAAAATGAGTAAAATATCCATTGATTTTTCAAACTAACAAGTATTATTGCACATCTATTTTTCATATAATGAACAAATATTATTGGATGGAGGAAGTACTATATATGTCACTAAAATATCATCATTATTAAGATCTTTAATTTCTAATTAAGGATTTATTTATTTATTTATATATGTTTTGAATTCCATTTTTTAGTTCAAAGAAAGTTGATAATGTATATGGATCATTTAAAATTGAATTATCATTTTACCTTTATACTAAGAGCCCATTTGGATAGGATTAAAATCTGGTCAAATCAACTTTTAATTTTATTTTTAGCTTTTTAAGGTGTTTGACAAAACTAAAAAGTGCTTAAAAAGGCTAAAAGCTGATTGAAAGAATCAAAAAGTGAGAAGCTGGATACCCCTAGCTTTTTGCTTTTTTAGATTAAAATTCTTTTAGGTTTGACCAAAATATTTACCTTTTTATCCCTTATATTTTCCTCCCTTCCAACAATATTCTAAACTTGTAGCCCTTAAATATATATTAGTTTTATTTTCTCTTTGTTGCTTCACTTCATCTCTTCCCTCCAATTTTCTCTTCATCTTTCTTCTTTATTTTCATTGAATCCATCATTATGTTGGAGGTTTGTTCAAAAATTTTATTTTAGAATTAAAAATTATAAATAATTTACCATATTTATGATGTTGACAACTTCAAGGACATTTAAGTCATTTTAACAATAAAAAAGTTCTTAACATCACTTGTTTACAAAACATATCAAGAATTTTTTTTTTCAGTCAACACTTCTATCCAAACACTTATCTGCTAGGTATAAGCACTTCTTTTAAACTTTTAATCACTTAAACTAAAAAAATATTTTTAATCCTATCCAAACGGGCTCTAAATCAAAAATCAAAATGTCATAAACCTTTTATATAATTAAATATTAAGTAGTAATTATATTGTATTATACTAATGCTAATACTATATACACCAACACTAATAATACTAAATGCTAGAAAGTGGAAAGGTGTTAAGCAGTAAATATTTAAAATAATTACTCCCCAAGCCTTTTCCATTCCATCCAAAAACAAGGTTAACAGTTTCAAATTTGTATAAATAACATAAATACTAACCCCTTCGGAAGTAATTACACTTTCTCCCATTTTTTTAATTATTTTACTCTCTCTCCTTATTAATATACATAACATAGCCGACATAGACATAACATTCTGTGTATATGTTGGGATTTTTGTAATATGTTTAGGGGGTTGAGATTTTTGATAATATTGAAAACATAAGTTGTGTATTTGTGTAATTTCTAGTTCAAATTTTAGCACGCATTTCATTACTATTCCAGTTCATTTTTCCCTTAACAGGTTCAAGTAGCATAGTTTAACAACTCCACTAACATTGGTCATAAAAAACATAAACCTGAAGGTATTCCTCACTAATAGTTTCTTAATGACTTAACGGTAATAACTATGTAGACATTAAAATTTTGTTGACTCTACAAAAAGAATTCAAATTTTGTTAGAGTATTTGGGGCTACGTTACCATAAATCTAGTTTGGTGGCTACTCTACCTAAACTCTAAATTACGTCTATATAAAGGGGGCAAATATCCCTTTAAAGAGGCATCTCCAAGATCCACAAATTCATGAGATATTCATAAATAAATCAAATATCTCTAGATAATTCCACAAACTCATGGAATATCACAAAAGGATCAAAATCTTCTCTTCTTGATAATCAAATATATCAAGAAGATCCAAAAATCTTCCTTTCATAGAGATCAAATTCAAAAATTCCTATGTTCGGAAAATACGTCACTAACAGCCCTTGAATTATTGTAAAATTCATGTCCAAATCTTCTTAAATTCGAGAAATAAGCTACTGACGACCCTCAAATTAAGGAGAAAATCAAGAGAGAAGAAACAAGGGAGGAACGGATTTGTACCCACATTGTTTAGCAACAAAATTGTTGTTTCTTCATATTTTTATTAATGGTTGAAGTTTATTTTCCATGAATTAAATTATGTTGTAAACAAATTGGCATGCCCAGTGGGACCAAATCTGCCCTTCATCTCTTTTCTCATAAATTAAATATGCAAAATCTGATTGTAAAGATGGAAGCGGTACTTCAATACTCGTCTTTGAGTTTCATTAAGTCTACACTCCGATAGCCTTGAAGTAGGGGACATTTGTAGACATTGAAATTTTGTGGACTCTACAAAAAGAGTTCAATTTTGGTAGAGTTTTTGGGGCTACTTTACCCTAAATCTATCTTGGTGGCTATTCTACCTGAACCCTAAATTACGCCTATATAAAGGGGCCAAATATCCCTTTAAAGAGGCATCTCCAAGATCCACAAATTCATGAGATATTCATAAATAAATCAAATATCTCTAGATAATTTCATAAACTCATGAAATATCACAAAAGGATCAAAATCTTCTCTTCTTGATAATCAAGTACATCAAGAAGATCCACAAATCCTCCTTTCATGGAGATCAAATCCAAAAATTTCTACGTTCCGAAAATACGCCACTAACGGCCCTCGAATTATGGAGAAATTCATGTTCAAATCTTTCTACATTCGAGAAATATGCTACCGACGGACCTTGAATTAAGGAGAAAATCAAGAGAAAAAAATCAAGGGAGGAACAGATTTCTACCCACATCGTTTAGCAATAAAATTATTGTTTCTTCATATTTTTATTTGTGGTTGAAGTTTATTTTCCATGAATTAAATCATGTTGCAAACAAATTGGTACGCTCAGTGGGACCAAATCTTTCTTTCATCTCTTCTCTCATAAATCAAATATGCAAATCTGTAGCTGCAGGATAAAGATGGAAGCGGTACTTCAATACTCATCTTTGAGTTTCATTAAGTCTACACTCCGATAGCCTTAAAGTAGGGGGCATTTGTAGACATTGAAATTTTGTGGACTCTACCAAAAGAGTTCAATTTTTGTTAGAGTTTTTGGGGCTACTTTACCCTAAATCTAGCTTGGGGGCTACTCTACCTAAACCCTAAATGACGCCTTTATAAAGGGGGGAAAATATCCCTTTAAAGAGACATCTCCAAGATCCACAAATTCATGAGATATTCATAAATAAATCAAATATCTCTAGATGATTCCATAAACTAATGGAATATCACAAAAGGATCAAAATCTTCTCTTCTTGATAATCAAATACATCAAGAAGATCCACAAATCCTCTTTTCATGGAGATCAAATCCAAAAATTCCTACGTTCGAAAAATACGCCACTAACGACCCTCGAATTATGGAGAAATTCATGTCCAAATCTTCCTACATTCGAGAAATATGCTACTAATGGCCCTCGAATTAAGGAGAAAAATAAGAGAGAAGAATCAAGGGAGGAACAAATTTATACCCACATTGTTTAACAATAAAATTGTTGTTTCTTCATATTTTTATTTGTGGTTGAAGTTTATTTTTCATAAATTAAATTATGTTGTAAAAGAGCTAAATTGTAAGTATTCAATTACCTTTCATTTACAAGGCCTTCTAATTTTTTGGCACTGAATAAAGAAAAATAATAATAATCATTAAAACTCTATATAGTGTATGATACGTGATGAAGTGAGTATGATGGAACAACAAATGACAAGTGATATGAAGTCAGAAGCTATCAAAAGACAACAAAAGTTTTGAGGGAATGTTTATTTTGAATTTTATTCCATGAAATAACTTCAATTATCATGAATTTCTTGAGTCTGTTATGGTGTTAAAAGTAATTTACATGTCAAATATTGTTATGGTATTTTAGTTGTAACGAAGTTCTCATATATATTTTGATATATACATTGATACATTTATTAATTTTTTCTTGTATTTTCCAATTTAACTCTTTCAAGCCTTAAGACTAGTAGAATTCATTTGAGTATTACTCATTTTTTCAAAATATTGGGTAAGTTTGTATTGCCTAAATATAAAAGTGACTATCCAATTGGTTTATGTAGTGGTATAGTTTGGTACACTCTACCCTTTCCAGACCCCACTTTATGAAAATACACTGGGTTTGTTATTATTGTTGTTGTATCCAACTGAATAATTCTAATCGATCAAAGAGGAAAGATCGACTTCCTATTACTATGGAAGTACAATTATATGTTTTGTCAATATGGCGTATGTTATACTCTTCACCATAAAGCTACCAGATCAAAACCAAACCGTCTTTCTATGGCTCAAGCAGAAACTGGATCAAAAGGCCAAAAGATTTGCCTACTCACCAACCATTTCAAAATTGGGATGACCATCTGGGAACTTTTTCCACTATCGTGTAAGCTTTCTACTGCTCATACTACATTGCAATTTCATTCAGCTAAAGTACAATGTGTGATGCCATGTGTTTAGCTTGAATAAATTTCAAACTAAAACTAGATAATAATGATCATTATTGCCTCAGGTTGCTCTAAGTTATGATGATGGGAACCCCGTAGAGGTTAATGGCATTGGACAAAAAATTCTTTACAAGGTCCACCAAACATATGCAATGGAACTAGCCAGGAAAGACTTTGCCTATAACGAGGAGAATAACATGTTTATTATTGGTCTATTGCCTGGGAACAAGTTTGAGTTTGATGTTGTACTCGTGGATACTTCTTCCTCTAGGTGCAGTAGTGTTGAACTTCTTTTTGCATTTCTATTAAATTCTTTTCTTTTAATGTAACCCAATTGTATTTATCAACTAAAAATTTTTGCTTTATGTACAGAACCATTCTAGGCAGCCCTGGAGGGAGCCTCGATGATGATGACCCAAAAAGATTAAAGACGCAACCTTGGTCCAAGGCATATAAAGTGGTTATTAAGTATGCTGCCAAAATACCTATGCAAGCAATTGCAAATATACACTATCGATAAGATTCTGAACAGTATCAAGAGGCAATGACAGTGCTTGACATAATTCTAAGACATCAAGATGCCAAACGGTATGGAATTGCTTATTTTTCTGTTGTGAGAACTTATTCTAGTTTTCTAAACTCATGTTTTTTTTGTTACAGGGGATGCCTTATTGTGCACCAAACTTTTTTCCATAATAAGCCTAGAAACTTTATTGGTCTTGGTGGAGGAGTTTGAGGATTTTAGGATTCTGAGGTTTCATAAAACATGGGTAAATTTGCAAATGGGTAAATTGTTATCCATAAAATCACTACATTTTCTCACTCTCTTATGGTTATTGAATTTGCAGATGTGTCAACCACAATGATACTACAGCCAAGGCCAGTGATAGAATTCCTTCTTGAAAATCAAAATACAAGAAATCCTTATCAAATTGATTGGGCCAAGGTAACTTCTACTCAATTCTTTTTCATTACAACATTAAATTTAAATTTTCATATTTGCTCATTTGTCCAGGCAAAAAGAACATTGAAGAGTTTGAGGATCATGGCTAGCCCCTCAAATATGGAACACAAAATCACCAGCCTCACTGATAATCCTTGCAAAGAGCAGATGTCAGTTTGTTCATTATGAATCCATTTTTCCTTTTCACATCATTTGCATTGATGTTATACCGAGTATATATTCAATCTCAGTTGTTTTGTGTTTCAGTTTTATGTTGAGGCAAAAAAATGGGGATGGGGGTTGTTTATTAGTATTTCACTCATCATCGTCATATTCCTATACCATATTCAGGAGATTTTACTTGCATTAATGTGGGGAGACCTAAATGTCCATCTTTTATTCCTCTAGAGGTACTAGAAAATTAATAATTAATATATGTAACTTTTAAGGTTGTGACCTCACAGTTTTTCTGTAACACCTCGTATTTTTCTAGCATAATCTAAGTCCTAATATATGAGTATTTGTATATAAAATTTTTAAAACACTCATTATTTTTCAGTTTAGAGTCTATCATTGCATAGGAAATTCAATTTTCTTTCCAACAATATAAAATTCGCCCAAATCCGATAATTGGGTAAGAAGTTATGGCAATTTTCAATTTCAATCATTAGACCCTGTCATTTTAACCCTTAGCGTGTCACGGAGAAAGTACAAATGAAAATTGTCAATTTCCAGTATGACTCCGCGATCATGGCGCATCGCGGAGTAGGCCAATTTTCTGTTTGGCAATTTCCATTGTGCCTCCGCGATGTTGGCGCATTGCAAACGTGGCCAAATTGGCATTCCAAAGGCTTACCGCGATAGCTCCGCATCACGGTGTTCGTCCAGGTCCCAATTGTCCATTTCCAGTGGCTTAGCGCGATAGTGGCACGTCACGCCAAGGTCAAAAATTGGGATGGTCAATTTTCAGCTTACGTTTTAAATCCATTTAAGGGTATTTGGGTCTTTTTTCTAAGCCCTAAACTCATCTAAAACATGAAATTTAGCCCTAATTGACCTAAATAATCATTCATTATTCAACTTCCTCTCAAATTAAAGATCCTCTTTTCCAAGAACTAGAAACCCTAGCTCTCAAATTCAAGATCAATCCTCAAGAACTCACCAAGAACCTCAGGAAATTCATTATCCTAGGTTTGTTAGATGTTCATTCATGGATTTCTTTCATCCATGGAGTCCAAATATCCTATTTTAATTACCAAGTTATAATCTATCCTAGTTATTATGTTTTAAATTATGGTTTCGTACATGAATCTCCACGTACTATTAATTTTATACCATGCTACCATGAAATTATTGTTATTATTCAATCCTCCATATTTTAATATTATTATGTATTTAATTAAACCATAATTTAGTACTATTATGTTGAATTCATGCTATTTGTATAAGTTTCACGGCATTCCTATGATTGATTTAAACCTTGAACTATAAGTGTTTGATAAAATGCTTACAAGAGTGATGATTTAAATAAAAGCCTTCATGTTTTGTCCTTCAAGCTTTAGTGTCATTTTACTATTATTGTTTTGATTCCTCGGGGTATTGAATACCCAAAATCCATAGTTGTTTACTTAGTCTAGTATCAGTACATTACAGAATAGTCTTCAGAACATACTATGAGCATTATCAGAACAGTCAATTACCAGTCAGATAAACTCAAAATAGTCTAGTATTTCAGTGTCTTTCAGTTGAGAGTAGGATTTAGCACCGAGCGAGTGTAGGGATGACGGCTTCCCCGTCAAATAGGCAGAGTCGTTAGTAGAAGTCCCTATACTCCAGAACTATGTTGCCAGCATAGGATATGAAAAGTCACCCATCAAATTAGGATTGACTATCTCATAAGGGTCACCCGTTAGTTCAGGCTTGACACCCTTAGTCTTTCGGATATTATATCAATTTAGTAGATCCACACAGCCAGCGTTAGTATCCGTGGCATGGTATTAACATCCTTCCAACTGGGGTTACAGGTTGGACCCTTATTAGCTCAAATTAGGGAATATCAGTTAGATAATACCTCCCACAGTCTCAGATATAGTCTCAGTTATAGTCTCAGTTCAGTTATGCAGTCTTAGAGTTGCTTGACCAAAGCATACATATATCAGTATTTTTTTAGTATTTCAGTTTACAGATTTTACTCAGTCCATGTTATATGCTTGGTCATGCATCCCCAGTGTCTACAAATTTTCATGTATCTTCAGTATTTATAGACTTTCATGCATACTCAGTATTTATAGATTATTTATATTTTTAGTATCTTCAGATTCTATGTTCTCTACTCAATAATCCATGTTTTACATACATATTCAGTTAATTATTAGTTTTGTTCATGAAACCATGTATATCAGCCTATCTCATTTAGCATACCAGTACATTCAAAGTACTGATCACATACCTTTCTTTTATGCTATGATGTATTATATCATAGGTGTTGATGCTTAATTCCCAGACCACACGTAGACCTTAGTCCTCAGGCTATTAGTTGTACAGTAGCAGTGGTGAGTCCTCATTATTCGAGGACAGATTATTTTACTTTATATCTCTATTTTAGTAGTTAGCAGAGTTAGTTGGGGGCCTGTCCCATAAACTCATATTCAATCAGTTAGTTTTATAGGCTTTTCAGACATTAGAGTTAGTTATCCAGTATTCAAAATTTTAGTTGACATGTCAGTTTATCAGTATTTAATCAGATTCAGTTAGTTTTTTTATAGATTCATATTTCAATATTGATTCAGTGATAAAACCTTATAGAAATATTAGATGTTTTTTACAATTATGCTATTATTATTCAGTGCTCATAATAGGTACCAGCTCATGGGTTAGCTCGTAGTCCCTCGGGACTGTAAGCACCGTGTGATGCCCAGGGTGTACTCTTGGGTCATTACAAACTTCGTATCAAAGCTAGGTTTTAAAGTGTCCTAGAAAGTCTAAAAGCTGCATTAAGTAGAGTATTATGCATGGGTGTGTAGCGCGTAACACTTATAGATGAGAGGCTACAAGGTGTTTAGGAAAATTTTCCCTTCATTCAGTATTCATGTCATGCAGGTGAGCATAAGCTCAAGTTAAACTCTTTGTCTAATCTATTTTTTCCTTCTGTTTACAGAAAATGCCTCCTAAGAACGTAAGAAGAATGGAAGAAGAATAGGAAACCAGCCAGCCCATCAGCCCATCCAAACAGATCCTCTGAATGAGCATGTCTCTCACACAGAATTAAGAGTTGTGTTTACTACTCTAGCAAACTCTGTAGAAGCACAGAATAAATAGCCAGCTACTATTTTGGCCAACCCAGTGGCCAATACTGCTGGAACCAAAATTTGGGATTTCACCCGAATGAATCCTCCTTCTTTCACGAGATCCAAGTCTGAAAATGATCCACATGAATTCTTAAATATAGTTCAGAAGGTCACAGATGATATGGGGGTGACATCTAGTCAGAGTGTTAAGTTGGTTACATACGATTTGCTGGATATAGCCCATACTTGGTTTAAGCAGTGAAAGGTTGATAGGGGTATACATGCAGGGCCTGTAGAATGGGAAGAGTTTACCACAGCTTTCTTAGACAAATTCTTTCCATTGGAGTGAAGGAAGGCCAAAGTGTTATAGTTCATTAACTTGAGGTAGGGTAGCATGAGCATGAGGGAGTATTACCTTAATTTTACTCAAATAGCTAGATATGTTCCTCATGTGGTAGCTAATAATAGGTCTAAGATGAGAAAATTTGAGTCTAGAGTGTCTAATAGTGTGGTCAAGGAGTGTAGGACCACAATGCTGATTAGTGAGATAGATTTTTCTAGACTAATGGTCAATGCTCAATAGATAGAGGAGCGAAAGATTAAAGAGAGGGAGAGAGAAAACAAAAAAGCTAGGAAGATTAATTTAAATTTCAGTCAGCTAAAGTCAGAAGGTGGTAACCATTCTTAATTTCACCAAAGGTCTCCAGTCCCAGCCCCATCTTTGGTCAGTGCTCCAGTACCCAAATTTAGAAATGACATAGAGATAGAGCACCAGGCTCTAAGTCCCAGGTCAGTGTTAGTAGTGCTCGTACAAATCTCATATGTCAAAAATGTGGCAGACACAATCAGGGTGAGTGTAGAACGGGTAGTGATGTGTGCTTCAGGTATGGAAAGTCAGGCCATAATATTCGGGAGTGCCGGGTAGTTTCTCAGAAAGGTAGGGATGTGCACCAACAGGGCTAGTTCCATCAGTTGTCAGTTTCATTCAGTCGCTGAACTCAGCAGGGTGCCGCTTCCAGTCCTATCAGTGGTCAGCGTCCAAATAGATTATATGTTCTTCAGTCTCGCCAAGATTAGAAGAGTTATACAGATGTAGTTACTGGTACATTGCAGGTCTTTTACTTATATGTTTATGCTTTACTAGACCCTGGGGCTTTTCTTTCTTTTGTAACTCCATATATAGCCATCAACTTTAGAGTCAGGCCCGAAACTCTAGCAGAGCCATTTTCAGTGTCTACCCTAGAAGGCATTTCTAATATATCCAGACAGCTATACAGGAACTATCTAGTCATAATATCTCAGAAAGTTACCTCAGTTGATCTCATGGAGTTAGTGATGATGAATTTTGACGTCATTCTCAGCATGGATTGGCTCCACTCATGCTATGTCTCAGTTGATTGTAGAAATAAAATAGTTCATTTTTAGTTCCCAAATGAACCAGTCCTTGAATGGAGGGGTAGTACTACAGCTCTTAGGGGTCAGTTGATCTCATAACTTAGAGCCAAAAAAATGATATCAAAGGGGCGTATTTACCATGTTGTGTAAGTTGAAGACTCTAACATAGAAACTTTAGCCCATGAGTCAGTTTCAATAGTCAAGGAATTTCCAGATGTGTTCCTTGAAGATCTCCTCAGAGTTTTCCCCGAAAGAGAAATCGACATCGAAATAGACCTTCTTCAGATACTCAGCCTATATTTATTCTGTCATATAGAATGGCTCCATCTGAACTCAAAGAATTGAAAGAACAGTTGAAGGATCTCTTAGATAAGGGATTCATTAGACCCAGTGTCTCCCTGTAGGGCGCACCTGTTCTATTCGTGCGTAAGAAAGATGGTTCTCTCAGAATGTGCATAGACTACCGTCAATTGAACAAAAGTCGTAGTCATAAATAAATATCCACTTCCTAGAATTGATGACTTGTTTGATCAACTTCAGGGTGACAACTATTTTTCAAATATAGACCTTAGATCAAGCTATCATTAGCTCAGGGTCAGGGAATGTGATATTCCAAAAATAGCTTTCCAAACTCGGTATGGTCACTTCAAATTTCTAGTCATGTACTTTGGTCTAACCAATGCCCTAGCAGCCTTCATGGACTTGATGAACCGAGTGTTCAAACAATACTTGGACATATTCATCATAGTCTTCATTGATGACATTCTTGTTTACTCTCTAGCAAAAATGATCATGCAAACCCGCTCAGAGTAGTGATTTAGACTCTTAGATCTCACCAGTTGTTTGCTAAATTGCGTAAGTGTGAATTCTAGCTAAGATTAGTAGCTTTCCTTGGCCATATTATTTCTAGTGATGGCATTAGAGTTAATCCTCAAAAGATTAAAAGGGTGAGAAACTGGCCTAGAACCATTTCTCCTTCAGACATCAAGAGTTTCTTGGGTTTAGCTAGTTATTACCATCGGTTTGTTAAAGGATTTTCATGTATTACATCCCTCATGTCCAGATTGACTCAGAAGAAAGTTAAGTTTCAGTGGTCAGATTCATGCTAGAAGAGTTTTCAGGGGTTGAAGAATCGACTCACCTCAACCCTAGTCTTAACTCTACTAGATTGTTTTTTTGTATACTGTGATGCATCCAGAGTAGGTTTGGGTTATTTCCTCATGCAGCGAGGTAAGTTTGTAACGTATTCCTCCAGATAGCTTAAACCCCATGAGAAAAATTACCCTACTCATGATCTTGAGTTAGAAGCTGTAGTGTTTGCCTTAAAGATTTGGAGGTATTACTTATATGGAGTGTATGTGGATGTGTTCACAGATTACAAAAGCCTTTAGTATGTGTTCTCTCAGAAAGATTTGAATCTGCGTCAGAGAAGGTGGTTAGAATTATTAAAGAATTATGACACAAGTTTCTTGTATCATCAGGGCAAGGCCAATGTATTGGCTGATGCTCTCAGTAGATTGTCCATGGGTAGTGTAGCTCATGTTGAAGATGGTAAGACGCAGTTAGCTCAGGAAGTCCATCAGCTTGCCCGACTAGGTTTTCTCTTAGTCGACTCAGCAGAGGGTAGTGTGTAGGTGCAGAGTAGCTCAGAATCATCGCTAGTTTTTGAGGTGAAGGAAAAGCAGGATAGAGATCTTAGTCTAGTTAAGCTGAAAAAATCAGTTAGAGATCAGAAAGTGGAGGTAATACCCCACATTTTTGGGCTAGTCTATGAACCATTATTCTTATGTATATAAGTTATTATCCAAGTGATTTTATGTGACTATAAGTTTCATGATCTTTATACTAGTGTGTGGAATGCTCATGACCTTAAAAATGTTCATAGAAATTATTTAGAGCCAAGTTGAGCTAAGATCCTTTGATTCGTCCAAAATTCGATATTTGATTCTACAAGGATCTACTTCAAATGTGTATAAATTTTTATATACATCGAATTTTTTAGCTCAAGACCTGCCAAATTGTAGATAATTGTATTATCTTTCCAACGATACCTATTTCACCAAAATATGATACCCGAGCTAAAGGTTATGGCCATTTTTGTGAGAGAGGCAGTAGCATCACATGATTAGCATGCAACGCACGCCCTATCGTACGCACCTAATTTTTAGGTACTATTTTTGCATTTTTAAGGGCAAAAAGTTCATTTACTTCACTCAAGCTCGTCCATAACAAATAATTAAAGTCTTAGGGAGCATTATTTTCCCCTTTACTTATAATTTCTCTCCAAGCCTCCCTCAAAAACAAACCCTAATCTCCATTCAAGAAATTCAAGCTTTCATTACAATACCTTCAATAAAAACTATGACTTTGATTCACTAATCCAAGAATCTCAAGAAGAATCTTCAAGAACACCATAATAGATTCAAAATTTCAAGATTTACATTCAATTCATCCTAGGAAATCTAAGATTCAAACTTTCTCATCCAAGATCATCAATTAAGGTATGTGGGGTTTCAACAAGGACAATCCTTTTGTCATTGTGCACAAAACTTGTTTTAACTTATAAATTACTGAATTTTAAGTGATTTTCTATGAAATTGAAGTTAGGGTTTACACCCAATTTATATTGTTTAAAGATTATGAGTTTACAAGTGATTGAATATTGAATTGCATGACTAGTTTCATGTATTTAAGTGCGTAACGCAATTTTCCAAATTTTTGAAAGTGAGTTTAAGTATGATATTGAGATTCTTGATCTTATTATTTTGATGGTGTTTAAGTATTTTCAAGAAGCATATTGAGTTGGATGTTTTTCTATGATTTTGAATGTTTATATATGAGTTCTAAATTGGGATTCATACTCATTATCACTATTTACAAGATTTTGAGTTTTTGAGAGTTGTTGAAGATAAATTTTATGAGTTTGTTTATATTTTTATGAGCATTGCTGAAATTTCATGATTTTAATATGATTTACGAATGTTTATGTTATCAAGCATGAATTGTGAGATATTTTGACATGAGTTTGAAGCATGAGCTTTAATCCCTAAGACTGAGTTTTGATATTTCAAGAAGCTTATATTTTTAGCATGCTTTGATAAGCAAGATTTGATATTTTGATCCTAAGCTAAGATAAAGAATCCACATTATTCATATAGTTCATGATTTATTGCAAAGAGAAGCATAATTGGTTTTTATTATAAACCCTTATGCTATTTTAAGGTGAATTTCCTAAAAGTTCCAAGCCTAAGTATGGAAGTAGTATTTAACACGGAGTTAGGTATGATTCCAAGGTCTCATGTCCCAGTACTACGTGCCATCATAGGATTGAGATTTATGGGCTCGAGGCCGAGATAGTGATCACTAAATTTAAGGTTCTATTCCGATGGCAAGGGTAGAATAGCTCTCCCCAATGTGGGTAAGAAGTTGGACTCTATGTCAGCTCACATGGTTTATGTCGGTTAGAAGAAACTCCCAATCCTAAAGTTACAAAGTTCTAAATTCCCAAAATTCCATAATCTCAAGTCTTTTAAGTCCTCAAGTTTAAAAAAAAGTCTTCTATTCTCCTCAGGATAAAAGCATAAGGTTTGAGAGTTATTCTTTTGAGATCTCTTTAGTTTGTAAGTTTTAAAAATAAGAGGAGAATACTGATTTTAGAAACTAAGTATAATGACTCACGAGATTTACAATATATGTTTCATGATTGATGATTCATGAGATTTATACTTCAGATTTATTCAAGCTATGTGAGTCATTTATATCAGCATGCATGATTTCTATAAAGAGTGATGATATTGTTTAACTATTGCATACACCCCCATATACTTAGTACATCCTCAAAGTACTGATCAATATATATGTCTATGTTTTACATAGTCTCATAATGTTGGTATAAGTTGTAGCACATATACTATATTCAGTCAGTTCGCAGCTTCCAGTCAGCAGGTGATGAGTCATTTTAATTCAAGGGAAAGTTATACAGTTTGAGAAGTATTATAATTTTTTTATTCAGTCGTATTGAGTTAGGATCATTAGGAGTCATGACTCGGCTACCTATAGTCAGTACTAGTAGAGGTTTCATAGACAATCAGTAATGTTAATGTATTTAATTTCAATTTTATTTGTAACTGCAGAGTTGTAATCTTATAAATTTAGATTTGTATTGATCCAGTTTAGAAAAGTTTTATGCTTTGACTAATTTTGTTCAGATTTATGTATTTTATTCAGTTTCTTATAAGTATGCCATTAGAAGGGTTAGTTTGGGATCACTGGTGACCCTAAGCACCGTGTGACGTCTTGGGATCCATTTTTGGGACGTTAAAAACTTGGTATCAGAGCACAGAGTTCAAGAGTCCTAAGGGGTCTGTGAAGCCGTGTCTAGTAGAGTCTTGCAGAACGGTACGAAGACATCTGTACTTTTCTTTGAGAGGCTACAAGGCATTTAGGAAATTTCTCCATTCTTTCAAGTCTCAGATCATGCCATAAAAAGTTCTTTAAAAAGCTTATGCAGATTCCCATCTTACTTTATTCAGGCCATATCTTCCTTATTTTCAAGGTACCAAAAACAGTCAAGCTTAATTCTCCACAGATAGTTATGAGAGTTATAACAAGGCTAAAATGTATCACATCGGTGCTTTTGAGTTTCGAAGATTTAAGTGCTTTATCATTTTTATAAAAATCATGCACTAAGCCCAAGTTAGATGTGCTTTCAGATTCCTCCTCTAAATCCATAATGATAATCTATAGTTCTCTATTTATGTACTGTTCTTGAGATAATATGATTGGCAAGTTCTAATTTCCTCCCCTTATAATTCTCTCAGACTTGCTAGCAAGAAGTTTCAAAAGTTTCACAAAGCGGGTTAAGAGAAGCCTTCTAGTGTGTTATAAGTCCCTCAAGTTTAAAGTTATGTCCTCATTAAGATGTGTATTCTTAGATCATCGAATATTGTGTGTCAAGTTTCTATCTCTTGTAATCTTGTTATCATTATGTGGTTTAAACTAAAAGTACAGTGACGCTGTGTGGGGCTCTTTTGATTCACTGGCATAGTTGCTTTTTTATTCTTCTTATTTTCTTGTTCAAAATACAAAATCAAAGTCTAGTGAAGCCGTGTGGGGCTCTTTCGATTCACTAGTATAGTTGCTTTGTTATTCATCTCATTTTCTTGTTCAAAACATAAAATCAAGGTCTAGTAAAGCCGTGAGAGGCCTATTTCGATTCACTAGCAACTTGTTGTTCATCTTGTTGTTCTTGTGTTGTTTGAAACTGGGGGTTTAGAGGTGTAGTGACAATAAAAGTGGTAAGGGTAATTTATTAAATATATGTATAGCCGAATCATTTTGCATAAGATTGAGTTAGTAATGAAGTGATATGTCCTTGTGTGTTAGTTTAGTAGAAGGTAGAGGAGAAATTATTAGTTAAGGTGAATTGTTGTTTACTTGAAGTATGAAAATAGTTGCTGATGGTGTTTGTTGTGCAAGAAAAGTATAGGTTATTGATGAAGGTACTTGGTGGATGAGTTTTGTTAATTTAGGCTTTCTTGAAGTTACAAAAAGGGAGTTTAGTCGAAACTTATAGAGCTATGAAAGAAGTTAGGTGTATAGATAGGTGATTAATAATGTGTAGAAGGAGGATGTGTTGATGGATTGTAATAAGATAGTCCATATGATTATGATCGATTATTATTGTTATAAAGTTTTAGCGAACTAGTGTTTCCAGATGTTTGGCATGTAAGAATATTATGTGAAGTTGCGGTTCATCATATCTAGAACTAGACACTAAGTTTGAATAGTAGATGGCGATCAAGGTGGGTATAATGATTGATGTGTCGTGAATGTTAGTTGTATGGAAATGATCTAGTAGGTTTGAACAGTGTACATAAGAGCTTAAGTTTATTTTATTTGTAATCGAGTCTGATGTTGTATGATGACATAGAAGTACACCCAAGGTGCTATGGGGCTACATTAGTTTCGAGGATTATTGCATGCGGTGTAGTTAGTAGTACCGTGGAGATGCTAGGTGGAGAAAGACTAGTTAGATAATTAATGATGTTCATGACAGCTAAGTTAACGAGTTATGATTATGATTAACGGTGTTGAGCCTTTTTAAGTATGCTTTTGACTCTCATGATTTAGAGGACAAATATAAGTTTTGAGATGCGATATTAGTAGATTTTGATGGAAGAAGTATAATTTATTAGAGGTTGATGATATCCATGTTTAGTGTTAGAATCTAAGTTGGTGAATGTTTAAGTTGTTATATGATGACTTTTGGGGCTATAGAAATCTAAGAGTTGAATCTTAGAAGGAGGTATTAGCATTAGGTATTATACATGAAGATACCATCTTTCAGGGTAAGTTTAGTTTTATGTGTATTGATTGTATCCCAGACTCTAGAGTAAAATGATTTCAGTTTAGATCAGACCTTATACACTGATTCACAGAGTTAGAGTAGTGGCTTAAAGCTAAGGGAGAGATGATAGAATGAGTAATCAAGTCAGCCTTCCAGATTTTTAGTAGTGATGCCAGAATGTTATAGAACATCAGGAAGTGAGGATGAGGCTCAACCCACTCCGATTTTAGTGTCTTTAGTTATCTCGATATCTAATTATTCCATACATGTTGGCTCTATGACTACAGTTCATATTTATAAACCTTATAAAAAAAATTATTTATACTTCTAGTTCCTAGCATAAGCAGTCCAGTTCACTCAGCAGTATAGATTACATTCCATAAAACTATGGATTCTAAGCTCAGGCCATGCAGATCATGACTCATGTACTCATGCTTTACAGTAAGTTCAGCTTCAGTACTTAAGCGATACTCTTTATGATCAGCAATATGTACGTCCTCAGATTAGATCTCTTTAATGAATCCATGTCGTGAATGCTCTATTCCTCAGGCCTCAGTAAGGTGTTAAGTTATGCTTAGTATCCCTTCATGTTCCGGATCCCGATATTCCAACCTTTCAGTGACCTTCCCTTAGATCAAGATAGTGATGATGAATAATTGTGTAGATGGAAAGGAGTAATTGTGTCATGTTGGGAAAGATTAATGTATGTTTGTTTTATGTAAGTCCATGAGTAGAGAATATTGAGGTAAAGTCCTGTGCATGATTTGATTAGTTGAGAATAGCTTATGTATATCTTTCGAAGAATTGAATGGTGTAGATATGGATATGAAGATAGTCTTGAACGTCATGTCGGTATGTAAGAGGTTGAATTTAGTTGTTAAAGTGATGAGTAAAAATCATCCTAGGGTGAGTAGTTATGATAGTGCTTGGAGTGTCATGTCTTAGATTTTTATTATGGTGTGGAGTTATGTGTAGCATCTTGTGGTTTTGAGTTAGGCCTTACCATGATAAAGAGAATTAGTTCAGTTTAGACTTTAGTAGATGGATTTATCAATGCCACATGAAAACTTTAAGTTGAATCAAGCGAGTGTGATATTTGATGGGAATGGCATAGTCAAGGAAGAATTTGAGAAGTGTTTCTAAGCTTGAAAGTAAGAAGTAGCATTTCTTTAAGGCCTAAAAATTCTATCCTAGCTTATGATTTATGGGTCTATGTTCCAGGCCACAGAGGGGTAGCAATGTTGTAATTGCTTATTCAGATGTTTTATTCAGATCATGCCCAAAGTTCTTTACTCCCTAATATCATTAGAAATTTCTTAGAAGAGTGTTGGAGAAATACCCGATTTCGGTGTAAGCATCCATTATGATTCAGTTTGTAAGTATCCTATGTATCATCTCAGTCTTTTCCTAGTCTTTCAACTGAATCAGTATCATTCGGGGACAAATGATCCCAAGGGAGGAGGTATTATAATACCCCAATTTTTTTTAATTTACAAAACCTCTCATCTTTTTCCATGAGATTAGATCCAGCGTAAATAAATGATTACTTATAAGTTGACTCTCTTGTTTCTATCTTAGACATATATCTATGTTAATAAGAATTCATGCACTTCCAGATCAGTTCAGGAGCTCATTATATTTGAGATTCAGCTATTCAATTTATTTCAGTTGTGCATCATAGCTTATAGCCTCAGATTCCTCAGTGTTTCAGCTTAATTAGCCGCATTCGAGGATGAATGTTTCCCAAGGGGAAGATAATGTAATACCCCGCATTTTCGGGCAAGTTTATGAACCGTCGTTCTTACATATATAAGTTTTATTATCCAAGTAATTCTCATGTGAATATAAGTTTCATGATCTTTATACTAGTGTGTGTAATGCTCATGAGGTTAAAAATGTTCATAGAAATCATTTAGAGCCAAGAACCTTTGATTCGTCCAAAATTCGATATTCGATTCTACAAGGGTCTATTTCAAACGTGTATAACATTTTATATACATGTAAGTTTTTATCTCAAGACCCACCAAAATGTAGATAATTGAATTATCTTTCCAACAATACCAATTTTGCCAAAATCCATTATCCGAGCTAAAAGTTATGGCCATTTTCCTGAGATAGGCAGTAGCATCGCGCGATTAGCGTGCGACGCTCTCCCTATCGCACGCACTCAATTTTCAGGTTCTGTTTTCGTGTTTTTAAGGGTAAAAAGGTCATTTACTTCACCCAAGCTCGTCCATAACAGATAATTAAAGCCTTAGGGAGCATTATTTGCTACTTTACTGATAATTTCTCTCCAAGCCTCCTTTAAGAACAAACCCTAATCGCCATTCAAGAAATTCAAGCTTTCATTACAATAACTTCAAGAAAAACCATGAATTTGGTTCACTAATCCAAGAATCTCAAGAAGAAGCTTCAAGAACACCATTAGAGATTCAAAAGTTTAAGATTTTACATTCAATTCATCCTAGGAAATCTAAGATTCAAACTTTATCATCCAAGATCATCAATTAAGGTATGTGGAGTTTCAACAAGGACAATCCTTTCGTCCTTCTGCCCAAACCATATTTTAACTTATAAATTACTGAATTTTATGTTATTTTTCATGAAATTGAAGTTAGGGTTTATACCCAATTTATATTGTTTGAAGATTAAGAGTTTACAAGCAATTGCATGACTATTTTCATGTATTTATGCACGTAACATAATTTTTCAGATTTTCAAAACTGAGTTTAAGTATGATATTGAGATTCTTGATCTTATTATTTTGATGGTGTTTAAATATTTTCAAGAAACATATTGAGTTGGATGTTTTTCTATGATTTTGAATGTTTATATATGAGTTCTAAATTGGGATTCATACCCATTATCACTATTTACAAGATTTAGAGTTTTTGAGAGTTGTTGAAGATTAATTTCATGAGTTTGTTTATAATTTTATAAGCGTTGCTGAAATTTCCATATTTTAATATGATTTACGAATGTTAATGTTATCAAGCATGAATTTTGAGATGTTTTGACATGAGTTTGAAGCATGAGCTTTAATCCCTAAGATTGAGTTTTAATATTTCAAGAAGCTTATATTTTTAGCATGCTTTGATAAGCAAGATTTGATATTTTGATCCTAAGCTAAGATCTAGAATCCACATTATTCATATAGTTCATGATTTATAGCAAAGAGAAGCGTAATTGGTTTTTATTATAAACCCTTATGCTATTTTAAGATGGATTTTCTAAAAGTTCTGAGCCTAATATAGGAGCAGTATTTAGCACCGAGTTGGGTATGATTCCAAGGTCTCATGCCCAGAATTATGTGCCACCATAGGATTGAGATTTATGAGCATGGGGCCAAGATAGTGATCACTAAAGTTAAGGTTCTATTCCGATGGCAAGGGTAGAATAGCTCTCCCCAACGTGGGTAAGAGGTTGGACTCCATGTCAGCTCACATGTTTTATGTCGTTTAGAAGAAACTCCCAATCCCAAAGTTACAAAGCTCTAAAGTCCCAAAATTCCATAATCTCAAGTATTTTAAGTCCTCAAGTTTCAAAAGAATTCTTCTATTCTCCTCAGGATAAAAGCATGAGTTTTGAGAGTTATTCTTTTGAGATTTCTTCAGTTTGCAAGTTTTGAGAATAAGAGGAGAATACAGATTTTAGAAACTAAGTATAATGACTCATAAAATTTACACTGTATGTTTCATGATTCACGATTTATGAGATTTGCATTTCAAATTTATTCAAGCTATGTGAGTCATTTATATCAACATGCATGATTTCTATAAAGAGTGATGATATTGTTTAACTATTGCATACACCTTCATATACTCAGTACATTCTCAAAGTACTGATCCACATATATGTCTATGTGCTATATTGTCTTATAATGAAGGTACAAGTTGTAGTGCATATACTATATTTAGTCAGTTCGCAGGTTTCAGTCAGCAGGTGATGAGTTATTTTAATTCAAGGGCATGAGTTAGTTATACAGTTTGAGAAGTATTATAATTTCTTTATTCAGTTGTATTGAGTTAGAATAGTTGGAAGTCATGACCCGGCTACCTATAGTCAGTACTAGTAGAGGCTTCATAGAAAGTCAATAGTGTTAATGTATTTAATTTCAGTTTTGTTTGTAACATCAGAGTTGTAATCTTATAAATTCAGATTTGTATCGATCCAGTTTAGAAAAATTTTATGTTTCCACTGATTTTGTTCAGATTTATGTATTTTATTCAGTTGCTTATAAGTATGCCAGTAGAAGGGTTAGCTTGGGATCACTTGTGACCCTAAGAACTATGTGACATCTCAGGATCCATTTTTGGGGCGTTACAGAGAGATGATGTAATGCGTTGTCAGGGTAGATTGTATGTGTCTGGTATAGATAACTTGATCCAATGAATTCTTGCGAAAGCACATAGTGCACGTTACTTAGTTCATCTAGGGGCCATTAAGATGTACCATGATTTGTGGGAGATCTATTGGTGGAGTGGGATGAAGAGAGATATTGCAAAGTTTGTGGCTAAGTGCTCTATATGTCAGCAAGTTAAGATTAATCACCAGAAACCTAGTGGGTCCATGCAGGAGTTCAGTATTCCCACTTGGAAGTGGGAGCAAGTGAACATAGATTTTATGATAGGTTTGCCTCGTACCCATTATCAGCATGATTTTATTTGGGTTATCGTAGACAGGATGACCAAATCAGCTCATTTTTTGCCAGTCCATACCTCTTATTCAGCCGAGGACTATGCCAAACTCTATCTCAGAGATTTGGTTAGGTTGCACAGTGTTCCCTTATCTATTATCTCAAATAGAGATTCCCAGTTTACCTCTCATTTCTGGAAAGCATTCTTAAAGGGTCTTGGTACCCAAGTCCATCTCAATATAGCCTTCCATCCTCAGACAGACGATCAAGCAGAAAGGACCATTCAAACTCTTGAGGATATGTTGAGAGCATACACAGTTGATTTTAAAGGTAGTTGGGATAACCACTTACCTTTGATTGAGTTCGCATACAATAACAGTTATTATTCCAGTATCTGTATGGCTCCATTTGAGGCTCTCTATGGTAGGAGATGTAGATCTCCAATTGGTTGGTTTGAAGTAGGTAAGGCTGCAGTAGTAGGGTCTGACTTGGTGTTTGATGCATCATAGAAGATTCAATTGGTCAGAGAAAGGTTTAGAGTTGCATAGAGCTAACATAAATCGTATGCAGATATGAGAAGAAAGGATCATGAGTTTGAGGTTGGTGATTTTATGTACTTGAAAATCTCTCCCATGAAGGAAGTGAAGAGATTCGAAAACAAAGGAAAACTCAGTCCCTGATACGTAGGTCCCTTCAAAGTTCTCTGTCATTCTGAAAAGGTATCTTACAAGCTTGAGTTGCCTTCAGATCTAGCCTCAGTACACCCAGTGTTCCATGTCTCATTATTGAAAAAGTGTATTGGTGATCCAACTGGATCCAGAGTATGAATCATAATTTAAACTTATTGGTATAAATAACGTTCTTTCTCTAATGTTCACTCTGCAACCTAACATTCACTGTGCCTAAACCGTACAACTCGAGTTGACTAGACGACCGTCTCCGATGCCGACACCGGTGTAGACGCGCCGGCAACAGGTAGGGTACTTTTTCCCCATTCTCTCTCTCTTCCCTAAGCTCTCTCTACCCTTTCTCTCTCTTTCCCATCCCTTTATGTACTCTCCCCACTGCTATCGCTGGTGGGATTAGGAGTTCCCACTGGCTCGACTCCAGTAATTGTGTAAGGGGGCAGCACCAGTCATAATAGGTTGAGACGATGACGTACAGTAGGCCAGCAGATTCCAGACTTGCGGTAATAGCCAAAAAAAAGCTCCAGCAAACTCTGGTGATGCACTGGCAGCTACTTGCTGGCGACTCTATTTCGGTAACCAGATTCGACTCCAAAATTGCCAGAACCAGCAGCACGCAGGAGTACCCCGGTGATATCTAAACTTTGATATTTAGTTATTTCTTATCATTTTGATTCCTTGTATTACTCTGTTGTTTTTTATTTTAGTTTTGACGGGCTACTTTTACGTATTGGTGGCTAGTGTTGTATTGTTCTAGATATTAGGTCGGATAGAATATTTTGTGCATGCCTTCTGTTTTCTTACTATTTTCCTACGGCTGCTTTGTTTGTTTTTCATCTTGCGGATTTTTTATTTTTTGAGTGGTGGCTGTGAGGATTAATGGTGGAATAGGGTCATGTCCAAGGGAGCTGGGATTGAGGGTCATTTTGGGTGGGGGTAAAGAGAGAAGGGCAGGGAGGATGTGCGGTCCAGGTTGGATGGTAGGGATAGTACGACGAGGGGTGGTAGATTTAGGTGGGAGGTGAGAGATGATAGTTCTTAGGGTCTTGAAACATAGGGACCCTTCAGGGTAAGTCCATAGAGCTGGTGAAGATTCTTAAAAAGAGGAGGATTAACATTGCGTATGTTCAGGAGACTAAGTGAGTAGGGTCTAAGGCTAGGGATGTGGATGGGTATAATTTATGGTACTCAGAGAGTGGGAGGCGTCGGAATGGAGTAGGAATTTTATTGGATAAGGAGCTTAGAGAGAAAGTGGTGGAGGTTAAGAAGATCAGTGATAGGCTGATGACTATTAAGTTGGTCATTGAGGGGTTTTCGCTGATTGTCATTACGGGAGACTTTAATAGGCACATTAGGGCTCTTCCGGGAGGTTATGATGATGTGCATGAAGGTTTTGGTTTTGGTGATAAAAATGGCGATGGAGCTGCTCTGTTGGATTTTGCGAGGGCTTTTGGGCTGGTGGTGGTGAATTTGATCTTTCCGAAAAAGGAAGATCACCTGATTACTTTCATAAGCGCAATAACCAAGACTCAAATTGACTTTATGCTGCTTAGGAAGGGGATAGGATTTTATGTAAGGACTGTAAAGTCATTCTGAGTGAGCATCTTTCAAACCAGTAGACTTTGGTGATGGACTTGATTATCAAGAAGAGCAAAAAGAAATGGGTCGGGAAGGGTTGACTTAGAATTAAGTAGGGTGGCTTGACGTCAGTTAGTATGTTAGAGATAGAAAAGAAGGTATTGCGGTTGGGGGTGTGGGAGTATAAAGGAGAGGTGGATGTTAGATAGGATAAGGCTGTCAGCTGTATCACGAAGACTACTAGAGAAGTGTTGGGTGTTTCGAGGGGGCGAGTAGGAAGGCATAAGGGGGACTGATGGTAGAATGAAGAAGTTAAGAAGAAAGTAGAGATTAAGAAGGAAGCGTATGTTAAGTTGATTAAGAGCAAAGATGAAGAGGAAAAGCGGGTGAATAGGGAGGTTTACAAAGTGGCAAAGAAGGAGGCTAAGTTACCAGTTATGACTGCTAAGACAGCAGCTTTTGAGAGCTTTTATGCGGGGTTAGAGGAGAAAGACAGGGAAAAGAGGTTGTATAGGCTTGCTAAGGCTAGGGAGCGAAAGGGTCGTGACCTCGACCAAGTGAAGTGCATTAAGGGGGAGGATGGTAGAGTTTTGGTGGAGGATGTCTATATTAAGAAAAAATGGCAGAAGTATTTTCATAAACTTTTAAAGAAGAAAGGGGACAGAGGCATTGAGTTAAGGGAGCTCGAGCATTTGGAGAAGAGCTGTGATTTCAGTTACAGTAGACGTTTTAAGATGGAGGAGGTCAGGGAGCCTATTCGTAGGATTAGGAAGGGTAGGGCGACGAGACCTGATGAGATTTTGGTGGATTTTTGGAAGTTTGTGGGTGGGGCAGGCTTAAGGTGGTTGACTGATTTGTTTAATGATATTTTCAAGACTACGAGAATGCCTGAGGTCTGGAGATGGAGTACGATAATTCCGTTACATAAAATAAGGGGGATATTCAGAGTTGCAACAACTATAGGATTAAGTTGGTGAGTCATACTATGAAAATTTGGGAGAGGGTAGTTAAGCGGAGATTGGGGAGGAGCGTGTCCATTTTGGAGAATCAGTTTGGTTTTATGCCTGGTCGCTCGACGACAGAGGCAATCCACCTGGTGAGGAGATTAGTCGAGAAGTATAGGGAAAGAAAAAGGGATTTGCACATGGTGTTCATCGACCTGGAGAAGGATTATGACAAAGTCCCTAGGGAGGTTCATTGGAGATGCTTGAAGGTGAAAAGGGTTTCGGTGGCGTACACCATAGCTATTAAGGGCATGTACGATGGAGGGAAGACTCGAGTACGAATGGCGGGAGGAGACTCAATACACTTTTCGGTCGAGATGGGGTTGCATCAGGGTTTGACTGTTAGTCTATTCCTATTTGCGTTGGTGATGGACGTGTTGATGCAGAGTATTCAAGGTAAAGTGCCTTGGTGTATGTTATTTGCAGATGATGAAGTGCTGATTGATGAGACGCGCGGGAGTGTGAATAAAAAATTAGAGGTATGAAGGCAAACCCTAGAATCTAAGAGGTTCAAGTTTTGTATGTCCAAGACGAAATATTTGAAGTGTAAGTTTAGTGACTTAAGGCAGGAAACAAAGTGGTGGTGAGGTTGGATTCCCAAGTTGTATGTAAGAAGGATAGTTTTAAGTATCTTGGGTCTATGATTCAGGGAAATGGTGAGATTGACGAGGATGTCTCTAATCGTATTGGAGATGGTTGGATGAAGTGGAGGCTCGCCTCTGGAGTGTTGTGTGATAGGAAGGTGCCCCTTAGGCTTAAAGGCAAATTCTATAGAGTGGAAGTCTATCAATCCACGTTGTATGGAGTAGAGTATTGGCTTGTCAAGAACTCTCATATTCAAAAATTGAAGGTGGTGGAAATGAGAATGTTGCGCTGGATGTGTGGGCCTACAAGAAGGGATAGAGTTAGGAATGAGATTATTCGAGAGAAGGTGGGAGTGGTTTCGGTAGAGGAAAAGATATAGAAAGGAAGGCTGAGATGGTTTGGGCATGTGATGGGGAGGGGCGTGTATGCCCTAGTTCGCAGGTGTGAGAGGCTAGCCTTGGATAAATTTAGGAGGAGTAGAGGAAGGTCGAAGAAATACTGGAGGGGAGTGATTAAACATGACATAGATCAGCTTCAGCTTACCGAGGACATGACCCTAGATAGGAAGGTGTGGAGGTCGCGGATAAGGGTAGAAGGCTAGGGTGAGTACATGGGTTGTAGCAAGTAATTAAGAAAGTCCCTGTTTATCCAGGGTAGTAATTGTAGAACTATGTCGATAGGTAGGAGCCGCAAGTCAGGAAAGACTGGGTGTGGTGGGTGGCTTTGGTCTGTGAATGTTGGTAACTACTAGGCGGGTACCCTATTCTAGATTTCATTTTTATTATTTCTTATAGCTTATGGCTCTTAGTTCGCCTATCTCGTATTGCTCTGGGTTCTATTTTGCTATTTCTTATTCTTTACTTCTGTTAAGCCACCCATCCTGCTTCATGTTTCATTACGACTTTTATTTACTATTTTTTATATATATTTATCTTGAGCCGGGGGTCTATCAAAAATAGCCTCTCTACTTCTTCGGGGGTAGCAGTATCGACTGCGTATATTTTACCCTCCCCAAACCCCGTTGTTTGGGAATACACTGGGCTTGTTATTGTTTTTGTTATAATCCAACTGTAGTTGTTCCCATAGAGAGTGTAGATATTCAGAATAGTCTTTCCTTCAAGGAAGTTCTAGTTAAAATTCTTGATCATTAAGTTCGTAGACTAAGGAACAAAGAAGTTCCACTAGTCAAAGTTTTTGGTGGAATCATTCCATTGAGGGAGCCACTTGGGAAGCAGAGGCAGATATGCAGACCAAGTACCCTCATCTTTTCTCTGCGAATCCAGATTCAGTATAAGGTACTAATCTTCTTAAGATTTCTCTCTTTCATGCTCAATTTTAGCTGCACATCATGTTCATGTCAGTCATGTAACCCATGCATCATATATGCATGTTCAGTCTGTAAGCTCAGTCCAGCAGTTTTCCTCAACTTAACTAGTTTCATTCGGGACGACTGATCTTAAGAGGGAGATATTGTAACACCCCATATTTCCCTAGCATACTATAAGTCACAATACATGAGTATTCATATATAAGATTTTCGAAACACTCATTATTTTTCAGTTTATAGCCTGTCATTGCATAGGAAATTCAATTAGCTTTCCAACAATATAAAATTTGCCCAAATCCGATAACCAGGTAAGAAGTTATGGTGATTTTAATTTTCAGTCGTTAGATCCCATAATTTTAACCCTTAGCGTGTCGCGGAGAAAGTTTAAATAACAATTGTCAATTTCTAGTATGACTCCGCGATCATGGCGCATCGCGGAGCATGCCAATTTTCCGTTTGGCAATTTCCAGAGGGCCTCCGCGATGTTGGCGGATCACAGAGGTGGCCAAATTGGCATTCCAAAGGCTTAACTCAATACCTCCGCGTCGCGGTGTTCGTCCAGGTCACAATTGTCCATTTTCAGTGGCTTGACACGATAGTGGCGCATCACGCCAAGGCCAAAAATTGGGATGGTCAGTTTTCAGCTTACGTTTTAAATCCGTTTAAGGGTATTTGGGTCTTTTTCCTAAGCCCTAAACTCATCCTAAAACACGAAATTTAGCCCCAATTGACCTAAATAATCATTCATTATTCAACTTCCTCTCAAATTAAAGATCTCCTTTTCCAACAAGAAATCCTAGCTCTCAAATTCAAGATTAATCCTCAAGAACTCACCAAGAACCTAAGGAAATTCACTATCCCAGGTATGTTAGATGTTCATTCATGGATTTCTTTCATCTATGGAATCCAAATATCCTATTTTAATTACCAAGTTATAAACTTTCCAAGTTAATATGTTTTAAATTATGATTCTATCCATGAATCTCCACGTACTGTTGATTTTACACTATGCTATCATGAAATTATTGTTATTATTCAATCTTCCGTGTTTTAATATTATTATTTATTGAATTAAACCATGATTTAGTACTATTATGTTGAATTCATGCTATTTTTATAAGTTTTATGGCATTCCTATGATTGTTTTAACCCTGAACTACAAGTTTTTGATAAAATACCTACAAGAGTGATTGATTTAAATAAAAACCTTTATGTTTTGTCCTTCAAGCTTTAGTGTCATTTTACTATTATTTTTTTGAGTCTTGGGGGTATTAAATGCCCGAAATCCATAGTTGTTTACTTGGTCTAGTATCAATACATTACAGAATAGTCTTCAAAACACACTATGAGCATTATCAGACCAATCAGTTACCAGTTAGATTAACTTAGAACAATATAGTATTTCAGTGTCTTTCAATTGGGAGTAGGATTTAGCACCTAGCGAGTGTAGGGATTGCGGCTTTCCCGTCAGATAGGCAGAGTCTTTAGTAGCAATCCCTATACTCCAGAACTAAGTAGCCAGCGTAGGATATGAGAAGCCACCCGTCAGATTAGGCTCGACTATCTCACAGGGGCCACCCGTCAGTTCAGTCTTGACACCCTTAATCCTTTGGACATTAAATCAGTTTAGTGGATCTACACAGCCAGTGTTAGTACCCATGACACGATATTGACACCCTTTCAACTGGGGTTACAGGTTGGACCCCGATTAGCTCAAATTGGGGAATGTCGATTAGATGACACCTCCCACAGTCTCAGATATAGTCTCAGTTACAATCTCAATTCAGTTATGCAGTCTTAGAGTTGATTGACCAAAGCATACAGATATCAGTATTTCAGTTTACAGATTTTACTCAATCTATGTTATATGATTGGTCATGCATCCCCAGTGTCTACAGATTTTCACGTATCTTAAGTATTTAAAGAATTTCATGTGTATCAGTATTTACATATTCTCCATATTTTCAGTATCTACAAATTCCATGTTCTCTACTCTATACTCCATGTTTTACATGTATATTCAGTTAATTATTAGTTCTGTTCATGAAACCATGCATATCAGTTTACCTCATTTAGCATACCAGTACATTCAAAGTACTGATCGCGTACCTTTCTTTTGCGTTATGATGTATCATATCATAGGTGCTGACGCTCAGTTCTCGGACCGCGCTTAGACCTCACTCCTCAGGCTATCAGCAGTACATTAGCAGTGGTGAGTCCTCATCATTCGAGGACAGATTAATTTACTTCATATCTCTGTTTCAGTAGTTAGCAGAGTTAGTTAGGGGTCTTTCCCATCAACTCATATTCAGTCAGTCAGTTTTAAAGGCTTTTCAGACATTAGAGTCAGTTATCTAGTATTCAAATTTTCAGTTGACATATCAGTTTATTAGTATTTAATTAGATTCAGTCAGTTTTTCTATAGATTCATATTTCAGTATTAATTCAATGATAAAACCTTATGGCAATGATGTTTTCCGTAACTATGATATTATTATTCAGTGCTCATAACAGGTTTCAGCTCACGGGTTAGTTTGTGGTCCCTCGGGACGGGAAGCGTGTGACGCTCAGGGTGTAATATTTTCCTTCTATCTTGTCAGCAGCACTACACCAAGACACTATCCAATCTATAAAGGGCTTCGCTGGTAGAAAAATAAGCCCCAAAAAAAGATGAGATCATTGATCGATGTAAGCTTTTGAATCTATTGTAGCTTGTACTTATTTCATTCAAATTATGCATTTCACTATCACGTAAACTTGTAGGCTGTAAAGACCAGCAACTATAATGTTGACCCTCTTCTTGAATCTGCTGGAATTTGAATCTGGGATCAGTTTTCTTAAGTTGAAAGTCGTGTCTTCCTAACTCCAAAGACGATATATTTGATGTTCAGTGTCCTACTATTGTTGCTTTCTCGTTGTTTTTAATTGCCAAATATTTCTCTGGTTGCACTAAATCTTATAGAACTCAAGCTTGTACACTATTGACTGACAACACTAAATATTTCTTATGACTTAAACAACAGTTGAGGGTAGAAGATAATCAAGAATTGTTTCACAATAGGGGAAGGTAGAATTTTAACCAGAAGGTAGGTATCCTGCTCAACATTTTTAACTTTCTCCCCATGATTAATCAATGCTCATCCTTTGATTTGAGTCTTGCCAACACAGCGATTGGTTGAACCAGTCAGACTTGAGAGTTGGGCAGCTGTGAACTTTTCTTCCCTGTGTGATGTCCGTAAGCTTTGTATGGATCTACAAAGTTTTTGGGAAAATGAAAGGAATTGTGAGTACCTTTCCAACTCTCGATTGCAATTTGTGCTTTTGTTTTTTGGTAAAATCATTTTTCTGTGTCATTAACATGTTCCATCATTTATGAAGTTCATCAATCTGCCATTTGAAGGGGAGCCTTGGAATAACTGGTAAAGTTGTTGCCATGTGACCAAGAGATCACAGGTTCAAGCCTTGGAAACAGCCTCTAGCAGAAATGCAAGGTAAAGCTGCGTACGATACACCCTTGTAGTGGGGCCCTTCCCTGGACACCGTGCATAGCGGTACCTTTAGTGCACCGGGCTGCCCTTTTTTTATCAATCCACCATTTGAACATATTTATGAGGAGAATCAGTCGTTCAGGCACAACCCTGCTCCTATGAGAGTTGAGAAGATGTTAGAAACATTGAAATCAACACTTCCATGCTCACCTCAGTTCCTCCTATGCATTCTACCAAAGAGAAAGAACTCTGACCTTTATGGTTGCTGCCTTAGAACCCACTAATCTTTGTTTGTTTAGGATCTTAAATTTAATACGTTTTAATTGTCTTTTTTCTTTTGGGTAATTTTCCCTATTGAAGGCCCCTGGAAGAAAAGGAATTTAGTTGGTCTTGGAATTGTTACGCAATGCATTGCTCCTACAAAGATCATCGATCAGTACCATCAAAGATCAGTACCTTACCAATGTTCTCTTGAAAATAAATGCAAAGGCAAGAATTAATACTGATGGTTTTTTACAAGAGTTATTAGTGAATTAATTAAATAACTATTTCCATATCTGGTGTATCTTTGCAGTTGGGTGGCATTAATTCCCTTTTGACTATGGAGCTTGCCCCTATACTACATCAGATTTCACAAGTCCCCACTATTATTATTGGGATGGATATCTCTTATGGCTCACCTGGACGAGCAGATGTTCCATCCATTGCAGCGGTAGTTAAAGATATTGCTCATTTTATTTATACTCTGCTTACTTCTCTTGGTCACATGACACTGCTTTTGTGGATTTGAAGCACCAGGAGGTCAGTTCTAGACAATGGCCCTTGATTTCCCGCTATAGAGCTTCTGTTCGTACACAATCACCAAAGATGGAAATGATAGATTCTCTGTACAAGAAAGTATCAGATACCGAAGATGAGGGCCTTTTCAGGTAGTTTCTGTAGATGTATGTATTATATATTTTGTTGAGCTTATTATAAATGATACTACAATACTCTTTGTGTTATGTAGTATATTGGATGTCCCAATTTTTGTTGCTTAATAAGTGTGTTGTATCCAGGGAGCTGTTGGATGACTTCTACTTAAGTTCAAACAATGTGAAACCAGAGCATATCATCATTTTCAGGTATAATTCCTAAAAAAACAAGTTTAATTACAACACATTAGAATCATTGCTAATTATTAAGTTGTCAGTAATGTACAGAGATGGATTTAGTGAGTCCCAGTTCAACCAAGTCATAAACATTGAACTCTATCAGATTATTGCGGTTTGAATGTGCAGTAAATGCAGCTTACCTTTTCTATGAAACCGTTCTCTTTCTGATCACAAAATATGATTGTATTCTCTAGGCCTGCAATCATCTGGATGAAAGTTTGTCTCCAAGTTCACAGTCATTGTTTCACAAAAGAACCATCAGACAGTTTTTCCAGACCAAATCACTAGACAATGTTCCTCCTAGTTTAAACTTTTAGCTACGTAGATTGTGTATTATTGAGTATAATTTGATTGATTGGCTCAGTTCCTTGACATATCTTCTTATGCCAGGGTCTGTGATTGACAATGCAGTTTGCCATCCAAAGACCAATGACTTCTACATGTGTGCTCATGCTGGGCCTATTGTGAGTTAGTAAATCCCTTCTTTTGAGTCTGCTCTACTATTCAAATCAATTGCTCCCATGATGATCTTCTGTCATCTTTGTGATATTCAGGGAACAACAAGACCCACACACCACCATGTTTTTATGATGAAATTGGATTCTCAGTAGATGATGACATGCAAGAGCTGGTCCATTCACTGTGTTATGTGTAAGCAAGCAATCTTCTTTTACGAATGGATGTTACTACTTGTTTAAAATCCTTCCTTGAGAGGTTTTATGTATCTTTTCTACTCTACTAGACTGCGCAGGTATTAGAGGAGTCCCACAGCTATCTCTATTGGTAAGATCTGAAATTATGATCCTCTACTGGCTTTAATGATGTTAAAGATAGAAAATCATCACATACTACTACTACTATGCTGATCTGATTAACCTTTTTATTCAGCACAGTGCACCTATCCGTATGCCCAATTGGCAGGATGCACAGAGACTTCCTCGAGCCACGGTGGAGTTACGGCAACTGGTGGTGTTCAAGTCCCTGTATTGCCTCGGCTTCACAAGAATGTTTGCAATTCGATGTTCTTCTGCTAGAAATTCTGGTTCTGTATTGATTAGTCTTAAACTCAGTATATCATTGGAGTATAATTTGTGTCAAACATTATGTCTAAGTTACTGTTGGTGGAGAAAATTAACTTAAAGCTAATTTCTCGTTATGTTGTGATGAAATGCCACAAATCTGTAAATTATAGTCCTTGCGTGTTTTTTGTGTTGTGTCCCTTCTGTAAGTCATTGCATTGGCTTTCTTTGTAAGATAGAGAAGTTTTGGGAACATTAGTATTGCTGCTTAGACCTTTCAGCAAAACATTTATCTACACGACAAGAATTTAGGTGCCTCTTATGATTTGCTATGACAATGTGTATCTTTGCTAACTTCATGCTTTTCCTCTTTTTTCCTTCATTGTGTTTTCACCTCGGCTGTTTGTTTTATTTACAAAGGGACAATCCAAAAAGATTAAGTCGTTATACTATGGACGGAGTTTCTCTTTATATTATTACAAAACCACAATCGTTGGCTACTGCCACTGCCAACTACTACCATGTATCAACCATCACAGCCACTATCATCGCCCACAACCACTGTCGCTGTCGCCAACTACTATTAACCACCATCATTTCCTAACACCACCGCTCTCAACCACCATACTATGACTACCAATGCCATATTACAGCACCACAGCAATCACCGACATCATCTTTGATGTGGTCCTCAAAAACTCCAGCATATCATACTCAACTGACAAAAACAGTCTTAAGATGTTGAACAAAAAGTTCATCGAGATATTCAGGAAGCATTAGAGAACGACAGAGGTGTTTTCTTATCATAACCAATTCCTCATAACTATCTTTCAGCAAGAATTTCCCATATGCCAAATATACACAATATCAAAGTCACTATTTTTAAGGTATTAAAGACGAGTTTTATATATTATGAGCTCACACAACTCCTCTATTGTTAACCACATACACATATTTACCTTGTAATTCATCAAGTCATACAAACAGAAAACACCCATCAAGGGATCCACACAAAAACATAACAACACCCAATCATATCTTTATTACATTAATTTCATTTTTGTCCATCAAAACTTTGTGCCCACGGGCCTAAGCATTATTTCTCCTGTCAAATCTATGATGGTAAACAAGCATACTCAGAGGAAGCAAATCGACAGGATCAGTTACATGTAATGTAGACAACCAACATAACCACGTAGTTCACACAAAGTGTACTTAAAATTAACAAAGAAATACCTCTTGAAGCATGAGCAGGGATCTTGAAGCAAGTCCGTCTGCGGTCTGCTACAGTTATCCCAAATTCACAGTCAAACTCTCTCAATACTTGGGTGGGCAAGTACTAATAGAATACTACTCAATTGAATTTCTAGGCTAGGGCAATCCCTATTTATAGAGTTACCCTCTTAATCCAAGGTGGACGGGCAGTGACTTCTCCTTTTCCCATATAAAATAGAATTCTGAGTTCTAGTTTAATATGGGCACTATAGGGACCACGAAATTAATTATTGAGATGAGACTCTATATTATGGAAATAATTCAAAATACTAATTTCAATTATTTTTGTAATAATAAATTACAAATCATTCCACTAAAATTCGTAATCACATTCCTCTATTTTTATTTTGAAATTCCCCATAAAATAGTTGCATAATTTCCTACATTAAGATTAAAGATACTAATCAATAAATCAAATTACTGACAAATTTAATATAATGATTAATTTCTTATAGAGCAATGCTTAAATTATTTCATATTTTTGATTCATAAACCCATCGGCCTGGTTTACACGTGAAAACTTATAAGCTTCTCATAAAAGATGTATTATCAATCTCTATACCGAGACATGGATTTCATCAATTAACTTATTATTCCACCAGTATATATTATTATTATTATTATCCAAGCTATCAGGAATATTGACTCATCTCAGAATCTCACCTTTTAATAAATCAAAATGATAAATAATCTATACAGATCATAATAGTTATATCAAGATTGAGAATATAAGTATTTTTAATAATTTAGAGAATATGTTTTATCAGTCAGTCTAAAACAACTATCACTACTCGGTCCAATTCAATACATACAAAATGCACTAGCACGAGAAGGTAGAACTATATCACAAAATGCACTAGCACGAGAAGGTAGAACTATATCATTCTCGTAATCAAGATAAATTACATTTAATATTATGCTACAATCATTCTGATTGTTTGTCTGAATTGTTATCTACGATTGTGAACTATAACTTTAACATATAACAACAGATGATTTAATCTTATATGTATAAGCTAAACTCTATACACTATATCATCTACTATATAAGTGTCACGATCCAAATCCAAGGGTTATGATACCACTTGTCGCAACAAGCCATGACAAGGAAGCCTATCAGCCAAACTGATACAAAAATAAAAATAAGATCAATACCCAAGGTAAGTCTTCTAGAATGAAGCCAAACTGCATAAATAGGATGAGAGCGGAGATGTAGATATAACTAAGGATACCATACAATAATCCCAAAACCTAGTGTCACAGTGTAAGAACTAACTAGTACAACTCAAAGTCAATATTCATAGGATGTACAAAAAGGAATAACTCTATCTCTGCATACAAATAAAGACATAGTCTAGATAGGAGAACATAGTAGTCAACTCTGGATCCAAGGATCAAATACTACCTCAAAATGGGCTTCAAGTATCGCCTGAAATTAATTATCGTGAGGTATACTCGAACCTAGATGTGCACGAAAGAGTGCAGTAGGAGTAAGTATGGTCCACTTGTACTCATTTGGTATTATAGGCTAACTGAACAAAGTAAAAAATGAAGCATACAAAATACACACTAAGGGCACGTCACCTACAATCAAAAAATGTCTCAAATGATATCCCATATCGTATCTACTAACAGTTCTATCATATTCATATATATTACATTCAGATTCAACAAGGAAGCACAAGTATACGAATATCACACATACAAGTAAAAGAAAGCAATACAAATAGACAAGTATTATGTCAGATATAATAATACACATAAGAAAGCACAAGGTATATAAGAATGCTTGATGAGGATGATGATAGGATGTGATGTACGAGGTCGTTGCACAAACTCCGTATACATCTATCGAGCTCTTCTCCCAGATAGAACCCATTGGGGGTTAGTCACCCCATATACAACTAAATCCAATACCAATATACATATCTCCTATCCGGCATATCCATCAGTAGAGGTTTTTTAAAGATGTCATATTTTTTGTCAGGAAAGTCAGTATTTCCAGTATTTCCATGATGGTACCAATATTTTATAAATTTATATGATATGAGTATGTAATTCTCAAAACCAATCAGAATGATAATTTCTATATCCAACTAATATACCAACCAAGTGAGCAAAAATTCACTCAATATTCCAACCATCTAAGAGATCCAACATTATCCATATGCCAATAGGGTAAATACACCAAAATATACCATTGATACCACATTAGGCTTTTTCATTAAACAATATACAACTAATTTTACATACATAAGGTGAAACACCCCAAATTTTGGTTCCTGAGAAATTCTTGAGTTTTTAAACTTACTACCCAAACTATCTCTCTTTACTAGTCGTAGGGTATCACTATAGGTCATAGGACCCCAATCATAAGATATATAGGGAAAGGTTTCTTAAGTTACTATCCTAATTATAAGTGGCTCCTAATGAGTAGTAAAGACTATACGATTTGTATATTCCTATCCAAAGTCAAACCAGTGTGATGTCCAAAATATTCTGTCTTAATTATGACTTAGATCCTACGAGTAGTAGGGTCACCGAACGAGTTGTGTGGAATGAATAGTAGGGTCAATAGTGAAGCGTCTTTTAGCTACTATCATGACTACTACTCATGATGACGATTCATAATGTGTCCTTACGAGACGTATAATGAGTTGTAGTCACTATGATAATTTTTCAGCTTTTAATTAAGGGCACTTTGGACATTTTCTTCTTAACACACTTATATCCCATATACATATAATACATTGGGGCTATTATTTCCAACCTTTATAAATCATAAACTCTCTCTCAAACTCTCTAAATTCTCCAAGGTTAAGATACTTAGGATTTCCAAGAAGTTTATCAATTAGAGCTCTCAAGGGAGATTTCTTTCCATAATTGTGATACTTTCAGGCATGTTACTCTTTCCCAAATATTATTTTATGAAAAACATGTGTTTAAATAGTTTAATTGTATGGATTTAAATGTGATCTTTGATGTAGTTGAGGGTTTTGAAATGATTGATCCTTGAATTGTTTTACCATGGTTTTTATGAGTTGTACATGCTTTTAAACTGTAATTTTGAACTAATAGAGTGCATGGGTGTGGGAATTGGAGTGGGGGTCTAGGTATTCCCCCAAATAAATGTTTTGAACTTGGAATTGGTTTTAAATAATTGTGTTCCCTCAACCAACTTGTGTAAATGGCTTTGAATTATGGAATTTCCACTTGGTTTGACCTATATTATTGTATTTCCTACATAGATAAACAATGAATGGATTTTGAAGGCCTTAATGGCTATGTATTGATTTAATGAATAAAGGGGGTCGATAAATTCCCTAAGTTCATGTAATTGTTATGGCATAGAGATAAACTTGCAAGTGTAAGGGTATGACGATACCCATGGTGTGCCTTAACGGTTGATTCTTTGTTTAATACATAGGTTATGTGAAACTTGATTTAATGGGGTTAATGTGTGGGTCTTGGATGACTTATACTATAAACTCATGGTTGGCAATATGAGGTTTGGTATTGATGACCATATGCATGGTTCACACTAATGATATGTTTGTATCTTGGATTGACGTGGGATTGAGGTATTCCCCGATTTTCCTTGATACCTCTAGTTCTTTGCAAGGGAGATTAATGATCGGGCTTCTAGTACGGATATAAACTTTGCCTTCCCATGTTTATTAACTTTGATTTTCTTTGTGGCTAACACATGCTGGGGCTCCTTCAACTGAGAGATGAATCCATATAGCGCATTGGTGCCTGTTATGAAGGATGAGCTACACGATATCAGATAACGTTTTACTTTATGCTAAGCCTTAGTTTCTTTTCCAACATATTATTTATTTATGTATATGATGTTGATGTCCACTTGGATTTGAATTGGACTTGACTTGGCATTATTTTATCCCCTATTTAGTGAGTTCAACCCACTAACCATATCTATATGTTGTATTCCTATGTGATGTAGGGTCTGGAGGCAATTTTACTTTTCCAACATAATGTTAGATGAATCATCTCGGTTCATCGGTCGACTACGATGAAGTGGTAGGCTTTCATTCTCTAAAATACTTAATCATTTCACTGATTTTCTTTCATAAACTAGAATTGAAAAGCTCACATTAACAATATCATTAACATTATCTTTGTCATTGTCATTGTCATTATCATAGTCGGGGACATGTCCCGATATTAGTTGTTCTTAGATTAGTAGAGGCTTTATGGATATTACTATGGATTTGGTATGGATATTAATATTCTTAGATATCTTTGAGTTTATTACTTATCTATCTTGTTATATGTTTGGAATTCATCCATTTCTAGGTGTTATATTATATGTTAGCTAAGCAAAGGGGTTGGTCTCTTCTCCTTTGTTGACTTAGGATACTTGTCACGTCCTGGCCCTGGTTTAGGTCATGACAAATTTTGTATCAGAGCCTAGGTTTGGTGTCATTTGGTGTCCACAAAGTCGTGTCGGGCAGAGTCTCTTTTATGGGTGTGTAGTGCGCCATACTTATAAGAGAGAATCTATGAGGCATTTAGGAATGTTTCCCTTTCTTTTGGTTTACTTTCAGGTTGTAGAGTCTAGGGCATTGAAATATCCTCTGATTCTCGTTTGTTCACTTTTCAGATCATGTCTCCCAAAAGATCTAATATTCGTGAAAACTCTTCTTTCGCAATTGAGAACAATATGGATGAGGCTCATCTTACTTATGGAGTTTAGACATGGTCTAGAGTTGATACTTCTAATTTTCTTAGTGGGGTTCCACCGGCCCCCCACTGATTCTTATTTCGCTGGTGACCCTCCTACTCAGTCACCTCCAGGAGATATCACTAGTGCGGAGTTTCGCCGTTCTATTCATCTATTGACCCAGTTGGTGACATCTCAGTCATGTCAATCCAGTCTTATTGGTGCTGCTGTGAGTTCTTCTAAGGCCACCAGGGTTATCCAGTTTATAAGGATGAATCATCCGACCTTTACTCTTTCTAAGGTTGAGAAGGATCCTTAAGGGTTCATAGATGAGATGGATAAGATTTTTTATGTGATGCATGATTCTGATTTTAAGGGTGTGGAGTTTATTGCATATCAGCTGATGGATATGGCGTATCAAGTGGTATGAAGAGTGGGACCAATCTAGGGGTGATGATGGGGAGTTGGCATTATGGGAGAATTTCTCTGGTGCATTTCTTAATTGCTTCTTACCTCAAAAATTGAGGGAGGTGAAAGTTGAGGAGTTCATGAATTTGAAGCAAGGCAAGATGTTTGTGAAGGAGAATATCTTAAAGTTTCATCAGCTATCCCGTTATGCCCCTGATCTAGTGTCTAGCTGAGGGCTAAGATTAGTAAGTTTGCTTTGGGCTTGTCTTGAGAATTAATGTTGGAGTGTAAGGCTACCTTACTGAATAATGACATGGATATCTCTAGGCTTGTGGTGTACATCGAGCAGGTGAAAGATGAAAAGAAGATACAAGCCAAAATAGGGGAAAGGCAAAGTAGGAGATCCTGGTATTTTGAACAAGGTGAAGGACAGAAGAATAGTGATAGAGATAGAAGGTAGTGGTCTAAGAAGAAATAAAGAAATTTTGGTTCTTATTCTACGACTAGTTCCCAATATACTAAGTTGTCCGGTGATCATTTTTTTCAGAGCAATAGTGAATTTAAGGCACAAAGTTCCCAATCTCATAATAGTGGGGCTTAGTCAACTCCATCACATCCTCCATGTAGATTTTATGGATAGTTGCATCATGGCTTTTATGATAAGGGAAGGAATAAGTGTTTTAGATGTGGCTAGCCTAGCACTTTCAGAAGAACTGCCCATTAGATGATGTTGCTACTGGGGCTAATAAGTTGTTTCTTCTTCAACCCCTGCACCAAAGGGTGCTACTTCTATCTTCGACACTGGTCAGAATTATCTCTATGCTTTTGCCACCCGTCAGGATTCTAAGGCATCTCCTGATATTGTTACTGGTATGCTAAAACTTTTCTCTCATGATGTATATTGTCTGCTTGATCTCGGCTCTACCCTTTTCTCTCATTGCAATTTTTCCATGTGGTCAGTGTGTTTTCTGAGATATTTTTTGATGATCTTCCTGGTGTTCCTCCCATTAAGGAAATTTATTTTAGGATTGATCTTATTCCGGACACTGGTCCTATCTCTATCTCGCCTATAGAATGGATTTGGATAAGTTGAAAAACTAAAGGAGAAGTTGAAAGATCTTCTAGATAAGGGTTTTATTCGCTCTAGTGTTTCTCTATGGGGCACTCCGATACTCTTCGTGTGTGAGAAGAATGGGTCCCTTTGGGTGTGTATAGATTACTGCCAATTGAATAGAGTGACCACAAAGAATAAGTATCCGCTTCCTAGGATTGATGATCTCTTTGACCAGCTTCAGGATGCTGAGTAATTTTCTAAGGTTAATCTTCGGTCGGGTTACCATCAGTTTAAGATTAGGGAGGTATATATCCCTCAGATAGCCTTTCGAACCCGGTATGGTCATTTTGAGTTTTTGTTGATGTCTTTTGGTTTGGATAATGCCCTGGCAGAATTCATGGATCTTATGAATCAGGTCTTCCGTTAGTTGTTGGATTTATACATAATTATATTTATTAATGATATTTTGGTGTATTCTAAGAGTGAGGCAGATCATGTCGATCACCTTTGCATAGTGTTGTAAACCCTTAAGGATCATCGATTGTATGTGAAATTCTCAAAGTGTGAGTTCTGGTTGAATATCGTGACCTATCTAGGTCATGTTATTTCTAGTGAATGGATCATTGTGGACCCATAGATTTTTGTGATTTTTAAGAAGTGGCTTAGACCCACGACTCCAATCGATATTCAGAGCTTCTTAGGTTTAGCCCAGTCCTATAGGATTTTTATGGAAAGCTTCTCTTCTATAGCTACCCCGTTGACTCAGAAAAAGTTGAAGTTCCTATAGTTTGATGCTTATGAGGGTCGTTTTGAGAAGTTGAAGGATAAGTTGACTCCGACTCTAAATTTGACCCTACCCAAGGGTATAGAGGGCTTTGTTATTTATTATGACATGTTTCGTGTGGTATTGGGTTGTGTCTTGATGTTGCATGCAAGGTGGTTTCATATGCTTCTAGGAAGTTGAAGGTGCATGAGAAGAATTGCCCGACGCATGACTTGGAATTATTGGTTGTGGTCTTTGCATTGAATATTTAGCATCACTATTTGTATAGGGTTTATGTTGACATCTTCTCAGACTACAAGAGTTTGTAGTATGTGTTCTCCCAAAAGAAGTTGAATCTCATGCAAAGGAGATGGCTTGAGTTTCTCAAGTACTGTGATATAAGTCTCCATTATCATCCAGGTAAACCTAACATAGTTGTTGATGCTCTTAGGAGGTTTTCCATGGGAATCTTGTCTCATGTGGATGAGAATAAGTAAGACTTTGTGAAATATATTCATTGGTTGGCTAATCTTGGAGTTCATCTCTTGGACTCTAAGGATGGTGGTGTGATTATGCAAAAAGTGGTGAAGTCATCTCTGGGTGTTGAGGTTAAGGAGAAGTAGGTATTGGATCCTACCTTGATGCAGATCAAGGGCAATGTGGATCACCAGAGGGTGATGGCTTTTGAGATTGGTGGTGATGGTATCTTGAGGTACCAAAGTAGACTATGTATTCCCGATGTTGATGGTCTACGAGAAAGAATTTTGGCTTAGGATCATGAATACGTTGTTCATCCTGGTTCTACAAAGATGTATTATGACTTGAAGAAGATTTATAGGTGGAATAACATAAAGAGGGATATGGCTAATTTTGTGGCTAAGTGCATGTGTGTGAACAAGTGAAGGTTGAGAACTTAAGGTATGGTGGTTTGTCCCAAGAAATTAAGTTGCCTGTGTGGAAGTGGGAAATAATCAATATGGATTTCATAACTAGTCTTCCGCAGTCTTACCCATAATTTAATTTGATTTGGGTCATTGTGGATAGGATAACCAAGTCCGTTTATTTTCTCCCAGTGAAGACTAATTATTAGGCGGAGCATTATTCTATGCTCTTCATTCAGGAGATCATGAAGTTGCATAGTGCTCCAGTTTCTATCATATCTGATCGAGGTACTCAGTTCATATCTCACTTTTGGCGTTCCTTTTGAAGAGTTTTTTGAGCTAAGGTGAACTGTAGAATCGATTTCCACCCTTAGATAGATGGACAAGCGGAAGGATAATACAGACTTTGGAGGATATGCTAAGGTTTTGTGTGATTGATTTTGGTAGTAGTTGGGTTGATCATTTGCCTTTCATAGAGTTTGTGTATAATAATAATTATCACTCTAGTATTGGGATGGATCCTTTTGAGGCTTTATAGGGTAGGAGGTGTAGGTCTCCCATTGGGTAGTTTGAGGTTTGTGAGAATAGGTCTTATGGTCCCAACTTGGTTCACCAAGCTATGGAAAAGGTGAATGCGATTTGAGATAGGCTTATGGTCATCAAAAGTCCCATGTGGTTGTTAGGAGAAGGGATTTGGTGTTTGATGAGGATGACTTGGTGTTCTTGAAGGTGTCTCCCATAAAGGGAGTGATGCAGTTTAGGAAAAAAGGGAATCTTAGTCCCCGTATGTTGGTCCATATCATATTTTGAGGCGAGTGGGTAAAGTGACTTATGAGTTAGGATTTCCTTTGAGTTTAGGTTCCATCCGTCCGATCTTCCAAGTGTCAATGTTGAAAAAGTGCGTAAGTGATCTTTCTTTAGTCGTTCCTTGGGAGAGTGTTGGTGTCTCAAATTTCTTATTGTATGAGGAAGTCTTGATTGAGATTTTGATAGGCACGTCTGTCGTTTGAGAACTAAGGATGTGGCTTTGGTGAAGGCTCTATGGAGGAACTAAAAGTGTGAAGAGTTACTTGGGAATTCGAAGAGGACATGAAGTCCAGATATCCATTCTTTTTTCCTGCTTCAGATAATTGTACTTGAGGTATGTGTATTCCTTCACATCGTTATTTTCAGACTTTGTTAAAGGAAATTGTGATTTCCTTGATATCTTTATTTTCTGTCTTTTTTAAAGTTAAGTGTGGATGTATTTTTTGCTAAATAGTACTAATGAATGCGTTGTCCCATCATTTGGGGACGAATGATCCTAAGAGGGGAGAATGAAACACCCCGAATTTTTGGTCCCTGAAAAAATTCTTGAGTTTTTAAACTAACTGCCCAGACTATGACCCTCCTTAGGAGTCATAAGGTGTCATCACAGGTCATAGAAGCCCAATCATATAATATTCAGTGAAAGGTTGCCTAAGTTACTACTTGAATACGAGTGGCTCCTAACGAGTCGTAATGACTCTATACGAGTCGTATAGTCCTATTCGTAGTCAAACAAGTGTGATGCCTAAAATATTCTATCATTATTATGACTTGGACCCTACGAGTCATAGGGTCACCTAACGAGCCGTATGAGGTGAATTTTAGGGTCACCAGAGAAGGTTCCTTTAGTTATTGTTATGACTATGACTCATGGTGATGAGTCGTAATGTGTCCTTACGTGTCGTATAGTGATCCATAGTAACTGTGACAATTTTTCAGCTTTTAATTAAGGGCACTTTGAACATTATCTTTTTTACCCACTTAGACCCCACATACATAAAACATATTGGGGCCATTATTTCCAACCTTTATCAATCAAAAACTCTCTCTCAGACTATCTAAATTCTCCAAGGTGAAGATACTTAGCATTTCCAAGATGTTTCTTAGTTAAAGCTCATAAGGGTGATTTCTTTCCATAATTGTGATACTTTCATGCATGTTACTCTTTCCCAAATCTTATTTTATGAAAAGCATGTGTTTTAAATAGTTTAATTGTATGGATTTAAATGTGGGTATTAATATGGTTGAGGGTTTTGGAATGATTGATCCTTGAATTATCTTCCCATGGTTTTTATGAGTTGTGAATGCTTTTAAATTGATGTTTTGAACCAATGGGATGCATGGGTGTGGGAATTGGAATGGGGGTCGAGGTATTCCCCTAAATGGATGTTTTGAACTTGGAATTGGTTTTGAATAATTGTATTCCCTAACCCACTTGTGTAAATGGCTTTGAATTGTGGAAGTTCCACTTGGTTTGACTCACTTACCTATATTGTTGCATTGCATAAATGGTTAAACAATTATTATGAATTTTGAAGCCCTTTTTGGCTATATTTTGATTTAATGAACAAATGGATTCAAGGCATTCGCCTAATTTAATGTGATTGTTATGTAACAGAAATAAACATGCAAGTGTGAGGGTATAACGATACACATGGTGTGCCTTAATGGTAGATTCTTTGGTTAATAAATGGGTTATGTGAAGCTTGATTTAAATTGGACTTAATGGGGGTTATGTAGCTAAGCTGTGAAGGTATGGGTTTTGGATAACTTATGTTGGAAACTCATGTTTGCCGACATGAGGTTTGGTCTTGAGGGTCATGTGCATGGTTCATACTAATGATATATTTGTATCTTGGATTGACGTAGGGTCGAGGTATTCTCTGGTCTTCCTTGATATCTCTAGTTCGTGCATTTAGCACACGCTGGGGCCCTTTTAGTAGGAGGAGATGAACCCATATAGCTCGTGGGTGCCTGTACTGATGGTTGAGCTACGTAGTACAGGATAACATTTTACTTCATGCTAAGCCATATTTCCTATCCCGACATATTATTTATGTATGCATATGATGATGATGTTCACGTGATTTTGAATTTGACTTGACTTGGCATTATTTTATTCCCTATCACTGAGTTACATGCTAGTACTCAACCCACTTACCGTCTTTGGACTCTGTATCCCCATGCAATGTAGAGTATGAAGGCAATTCTACTTTTCCTGTACAGTGTTAGGTGGATCGGCTCAGTTCGTCGATCGTTTATGGTGAAGTGGTGATTATCCATTCTCCAGAAGACTTGGTCATTTCATCGATTTCCTCCTAAAAATTAGAATGGAAGACTTTATATAAATAATATCATTATTATTGTCATTGTCAGAGTTGGGGGCATGTCTCGGGGTTGGCTGTTTTCGGATTAGTAAATGCTTTGTGGATATTACTGTGGATTGGGTATGGATGTTGGCATTCTTGGATGTCTTTGAGTTATTACTTTCCTATCTCGTTATATATGTAGAATTCAACCGCTGCTAGGTGTTATGTTCTGTGTTGCCTAAGCAAAAGGGCTGATCTTCGATCCTCAGTGGGCTTGGGATACCCTTTACGACCAGGCCCTAGTTTGGGTCGTGGCACAAGGCCAACAATAGCAAATAAGACCTCACATGGTCACACATAGCAAATAATATCTCAAAACTACCAACAAGTAATAATACAAGCCCCCACACGGGTACAACACAATGTTATAACCATTTTCATGATCCTTTCCCACACCCTTAACATGATTTTTGTATCAATATCAACTATCCAACCCGATCTGAAGAAAGTTAAGCTATAACCTATCTAGAACACCAAAAACTAATCCAAAAGCCTTTAAAATGGAATTCCTTCCCTTACAAACAAATCTGGAACCAACTAAAATATACAAATATAGAATATATTAATCAAAAGAAGACCAACGATACCCATATTGCCTATTTTAAAGTCGGGGTCAAAGCGGACCCCCGAAATGGATTTTTGAGAAAGCAGGGTAGTATTTATATTTTATTTAGAAACATTTTCTCCATAATCATAGGTGTCTACAGCTGAAAACCCATGCAAAAATGAGTTAAAGACGAGGTTCAAATCAATGAAAAATCATTTGCAAATTTTACCGACAAAAACCCCAAAATCTATTTTAAAAATCAAGAATATGAAGTTGTTTTGAAGATAAAATTGAAGAAAAATAGTTGAATAAGGTCTTTTGGAGCTTACTCAGGCTTAGAAATGAAAGGAATTGCTCAAAAGTTCAAAACCTGAAGCTCCAAGTCTCAAAAATGGTGAAAAATAGCGAAAAAAGGGGTATTTAAATGACCTATGAATCGTATAAGCTATCACCGAGTTGCTTAAACGGCCAGGTGTCGAGAATATGATACATTAACTGAGGGCAGATGTCACATAAGCGACCCTATCATCCCTTAAGCTATGGTTGCTTACGCGACATAGATGTCGTGTAAGTGACATTTTGCTGCACGGTTGGGTAGCACAAGCGACCATAATGCCGCGTAAGCGAGTACACCAACGGAGTGGTGCACCAACTGAGACTTAGAGAATTTCAAATCCTGTGGGTCCCTCAGAATTTATCCGGAATCCCGTGAACGGAAACAAACAATGCTACTCTATCAAATTCAATTATCCTGACTCAATATCTATCTAAGAGATTTTAAAAAGCATCATTTTCATAGAGTTGGCCTTCAAAACCTCATTTCACAAATTTTCGAACCAAGGGTCGAAATGAGATATGTAAGCCATAAAACTACACCAACCACGTTAACATCCTAAAATAAACGTTTTGGATCAGTTGGCACAGTCATTTTTGCCATCCGATGCACCAATCAATAAATGTTGACCAAAGTCAACTATAACTATAAGGCTTTTCAAGCCACCAAAAAACATAATCCCACATAAATCACACCAAATTTTAATTAAAATTGTGCCAATCACCTCCACGCCCCAAAAACACCACAAAGTAACCACAGGGAGGAGTAAAATGGTCAAATTACACAAAATTAAATATTTCACATAAATCACCAAAAATTAAGTCGTTACATCATCCATTACTATGAATTTATTTCATCCCCAAATTAAAGGCTAGGGGAATAATTGAACCCGCAAAAAGCTGGGGGTAACTATTATGCATATCAGGCTCGACCTCTGAAGTAGCCTCATCTACAGGTCGATGACTCCACTAGATCTTAGCTACTGGAATATCTCTAGAATTCAACCGTCTAAAATCCCTAGCCAAGATTGAGATAGGCTTCTTAACAAAAGACAACCTCCCCTCTAACTGAACTGAATCCTAACGAATGACATGAGACTCTTTCGAAATATACCATCGAGGTATGGAATCATGAAAAATTGGATGAACATCTGATAAATATCGAGACAAATCCAACTCTTAAGCCACATCCTGGTTCGAAGGATCTCAAATGGGCTAATATACCTAGAGCTAAGCTCGCCTTTCTTCCCTAACTTCATCACACCCTTTATGGCGAGACTCATAGGAAAACACGATCACCAACTTCAAAACTCATGGAAAGAAGTCTACGATTTCCATAGAACTTCTGCCTACTCTAAGTGGCTCACAGTTTATCCTGAATGATCCAGACTCTAACCAAAGACTCACAGAGTAATTTTTTACCATGAGGTCTAATCTCAAAAACCTCAAACCAACCATCTAGAGATTGAAAAAGCCTACCATAAAAAGCCTCAAGAGGAGCCATGTCAATACTGAAATGGTAATTATTAATATGTGCAAACTCCACCAAAGCTAGATGTTGCTCCCGCTGGCCACCAAAGTCTATGATATAGGCGCAAAGCATATCCTCTAAAATCTTAATAGTTCGCTCTGACTTACCATCGTCTGGGGGTAAAAGGTTGTACAAAGATCAACTCAGGTACCCAACTCCTCCTGAAAAGTCTTTAAAAAGTGAGATTTGAATACTTAACCTCAATCTGAGATAATACACACTGGCACACCATGAAGATGCACTATCTTACGAATATAGATACAGGCCAACCTCTCAGCACTGAAGGAAACCTGAACCAGAATGAAATAAGAAGATTTGATCAATCGATCCACGATGACCCAAACACTATTAAAACTATAAGAAGTATGAGGAAAACCAGTCACAAAGTCAATAATGATCCATTCCTATTTCCACTCGAGAACAGGTAATCGATAAAGCAAACCACCAGGTCTTAAATACTCAGCCTTTACCAACTAGAAACATAGGCAACGAGCTACAATGTCCACTACATCCTTACTCATACCACCCTACCACTAATGTTGTCTTAAATCATGATACATCTTATTCACTCCCAGATGGATAGAATACCTAGAACAATGAGCCTCCTAAAAATCAATCTAATCTAGTTACCTACTCTTGGCACACAAACTCTGCCTCCAATCCATAAAATGCCATTTATATCAAGTAAGGCCTCCTTAGCCTCGCCACTCAACACCTTATCCCAAATTAATCTCAATCCATCATCATTAAACTGATGAGCCCTAATCTACTCTATTAAAGAAGACCTGGCCTTCATGAACACCAAAACACCCCTAGGTGTCGAAATATCAAGCCTAATCATTTGGTTTGCCAAAGACTGAACCTCTAAGGTCAAAGGCCCCTCCCGAGTCAAAAGCTAGCCTAAGATACCCATGTTAGTTGACTTTTGGCTTAAGGCACGCCTCATATTAAAAATCTTATTAGGTGAAGAGATACTGAAGGCTATGATGATTAGATAAAATATCATAATAGACTCTACACAAATAGTGCCTCCATAACTTCAAAGCATATACAACCACACACAACTCCAGATCATAGATAGGGTAATTCCTCTTATGAGGCTTTAACTGACAAGAAGTATACACATTCACCTAACTCTTCTGCATTAGCACTGCACCTAAACCAACACCTAAAGCATCATAAAAGATGGTAAGACCTACACCCTCTTTTGGAAAAGTCAAGATAGGAGCTGATATCAATAACTCCTTAAGCTTTTAAAAGTTTGCCTTGTAAGTATCGGACCCCTGAAAAGAAATATTCTTATCAGTTAACTTGGGCAGTAGACTGATAGTGACCTGCCAAGCCAATATAACTCTAAATCTTAGTTGGTGAAGTAGGCGTAGACCAATCATGAGCCACTGTAATCTTAGCCAGATCAACTATAATGCCATTTTTAGTCACCACATGACCTAAGGAAGAGATAGAATATAACCAAAACTAACCCTTAGAGAACTTAGCATACAACTTCTCATCCCTCGGTCTCTGAAGCACAATCTACAAATGCTTCTCATGATCAACCTCACTCTTGGAGAAAACCAAGATATTATCTATAAATACAAGAACAAAGAAGTTGAATTTCCCATGGGGTAGATACATGGATAGGCGTGGCAAGAGTCTTGCTAGTAGAATCAAAACCCAAAGCAAAATATGTAGACATATAGGAAAAGGTCGATCCTGAGTCAAATAACACAGATGCAAATCTGAAATAAATGGGGATGATACTGGTGATAACAATATCGGAAGCTTCTTCCTTTGTTCTGACAGGTAAAGCATAGCACTGTCCATGACCACCAACTACCTGAATGACCCCGTGACCACCACTATAGGCACCACTACCTCTGCCTCGCACACCTTTGATAAAACCACTGCCTCTTACAACCAAAATTGGAGTATCCTGGACACACAAAGGGCCTACTCCTTGGCCACATGGTCTATCTCATGACACACAAAACAAGCCCTAAGTCCCACCTTAATAGAAGAAGGTGTGGCTGGTCCAGAATAATTACCTTAAGCTGATAAACCAGAAAACCCACTACCTGAACTCTGCAAGTCTTACTGGACATCTACTATGATACCCATAGAACCCTCTAGGATCCCTACCTCAAAAAGTGTGGCCTCTAACTCACCCTGATGGTGCACCTTCTTGGCGACTCGCGGAGATGTTCGAATAAAAGCCTCAGTCATCTTAGATACACAACCATCAGAGTCATTACTAGCTGAAGAGAAATATCCATCCCTTTTAAAAACTTTTGAATATTCTCAAATTTGGTGGCAATGGTGGCATAAAAATATCTAGACAAGAAATAAAAGTGTGCCTTATACTCTACCATAGTTATGGAGCTCTGCTCCAGGTGACCAAACTCGTCTCTCATCCGATCCCATAGACTATAAGGAATGAAGCTCTCTAACAAGACCTCAATGAACTAATCCTAAGTCATCTTAGGAGCATCAAGAGGTATGCAACTAAAAAGTGACTTTCACCAATCTCTAGCAGTATTTCTCAATTGATAAGTGGTATATAATACACCATGCAACTCCAGCGAACCCAAGTTAAGAAAATTATCATAATAAACTATAAAGAAGTTATAGGTATCCTCACCTATAACACCACTGAACCTAGGAGCCTAGACGAGTGAATCTCTCATACCTCTTCTGATCCTTAGAAGATATAACTATACACGCAATAAGAGTAGGCATAGTGAATCTGGCTAGCTAAGATCCCACATGAGGAGGTAATATAGAGTAAGGTTGAACTCATGAACTCAAAATACCGTACTCAAATATAGGTGCTGAAGGACTAATAACACACCTAATATGTGGGGTACGAAAAGAAAAAGCATGTACTACTAGAGAATCCACGCCTGAGGCTGGAGGAACACTATAGGCAGACTCTGGAATAGACATAGGTACAATACTCAAAACTGAAGAAAGACCAAAAGCTCCCAAAGGAGCACCCGCCCAATGGTTCAATAAGTGCACCAATAACCTCTCCAAGATTGGGGTAGAAGAACTCGGTGGGACTGGAGTAGGCCTTATATCTCCAATATGCTCAACCCAACGCTCAGGGGACATTTCCATAGTACTATATATATACGATTCATATCCATATGCCTATAATCTACCTCGAGCTTATCCATGACTCACAACTTTCCCTCTAGACTGGGCCTTTTTTTATATGAAGGCTCCACATCTCTAATATTATAAGTCTAGTCATTACAAAATATGCAAAAAAGATTAAAATATGACTTAAAACAAAAGTTACAAAGGAAATCCACACGATAAGGAATAAAATAAGAGAAATTTCCTAAAAACATTCTATAGCCTTTCAAAGATAGATACAAACGTCTACACATTGATCTGTGAGACTCAATTAGATATCCCGTTCTTACACTATTGAGACCAATGAAAATGTCTATGATACTAATTTATCATGACCCAAAATACAAGGACCATGATGGCACTTATCGCAACAAGTTTTGATAAGTAAGCCTATCACCTAAACTAATATAAAAAGGAAATGACACTAATACCCAAGATAAGTATTCTAGAATGAAGATGAACCACACAAATAAGATAAGAGAAAATATATACATATTAACAAAGATACCAAAAAAATCCCAAAATCTGGTGTCACGGCGTAATAATGTAAGACCCTTTAAATTTTCATTATTTTATTTTTGACCTTCCAATATTCAAAATATCAATTTTTCACTTTAATCGTGTTTAGGAGATGTTAAAAGGGTGTTCGAAGAAGGTTTCAAAAATTTTAAAAATGGTTTGGGGAAATTTTGGAACATTGAAGCAGTAAGACTCCGTGTTTTTGCTATGTAACAGAGATTATCCTCTGCGATATTGGTGTGGCATATAGGATAACCTCTACAATATTGGAGTGCCATGCCAAGGCATAATTTTTGAGTAGTCTTGTTTTTATTCACCTGGACTTTTGGGGCTTTTGGGGCTTTTCACTCTTGTATGACCCTTAAAGATAAAATAGGCTTATTTCTTTTATTTTTCAAAGATCAAATTTCTCCCTTTCATTCTCAAACTCAAAACCCAAGAAAAACTCAAGGGTTTCATAGAAAATCCATCATTTGGGCTCCAAGTTTCAAATTGATTACAAATTCGTATATGTTTCAGGCATGTATCTCTTTCCTAAATTGATTTTATATAAAAGCATATAATTAATTATCATCCATGTGGTTTAATTGTTGGTTTTTGAATATGGTTTGAGGTATTTGGAATAGTTATTATGTGAATTGAATCCCCATGGTTTTGAATTGATTGTTTATGCTTTATTCTCATAATTTTGTACTAAATGATTGCCTGGGTTTGGGAATTGGAATGGGAATATGGGTTTCCCTAAATTTGATAGTTTAATAGTTTGGAATTAGCTTTAACCTTAACCCAACTTGTGAATTTTTTTGGAAACATGGATATATTCATAAATTACTTCACTTTTGAAACCTTGCGTTACATAAAAGTTAAATGGAATTTAAAGGATTTTTAATGGCCTCAGAGGCCATGGATTGATTTTTAATTGGATTATGGGAGTCAAATGGGGGTCGTGGATTCCCCTAACTTTTGTGGGTAGATGGAGGGTTATAGATTCCCACATCTTACACTGATTAGGTTGTAAGCCTAATGATGATACCAAACTATTAGTGCCTTCATAAATGAATCGTTGGTAATATAGTTGGGTTTATGTGGAAATATTTTAATTGTTCTTAAAGGGAATTATGTAGTTCGTTGTTGAAGGTTGAGTTCCTAGGGGGACCAATACTGGAAACCATGTTTGCCAGCGTGGGGGTCTTCATGACCATGTGCTTAGTTCACACTTGATATAATTTACCTTGGATTGGAGTGGGGTCATGGATTCCCAATCCTTTCTTTGAACTTCTCTAATTAGTGTAGCTAACACATACTGGCCTTTTTTATGATGGAAGTTGGACCCATATAACCCGTGGGTGTTCTTAGAATGGTTATGAGCTACACAGTCCAGGTTAATGATTTTAAAATCTCATGCTTAAAACTTGCTCCCTATCTCGATATCTTATTTATATGTGTATATATGAATGTGTGCATATGGCTTTTAAATAATTTTGGACATGGAATTATGCTATCATATTCCCTAAGTTAATGCTAGTGCTTACCCCTCTAACCATTCTCTGATGGTATATTATTTTATAATTTAAGGTCCAAAGATACTTCTTTTACCCCTGTGTAGTGTTAGGTAGATTAACAAGTTCACCAAGTAGCTGTGAAGTGGTGAGACTCCAACCTTCGAAAGGACTTATCAGTTCCATATTCTTTTATTTTGACTCAGTAATTTTCAATTCTTTTGTCATGGTCGAGGGCATGTCTCGAATTAGTTACTATTCTGGTTTTAGAGGTTATTTTGGATAGATGTGGGTTTGTTTGTCATTATTTTACACTTGGTTTCTTTGAGTCATTTATCCATCTTATTATTACTATTTATTTGATTTTATATTATTCTTTTACTTATTATTATTATTGTGCTCTTGAGGTTGGGTTAAAGGGGTAGTCTCCGGTCCATGGTGGTCTTGAGTTACCCATTATGGCTAGGCCCTAGTTTGAGTCGGTCTAGGGTCCTTACTCTTGATAGTTCACTCGTTGTAGAGTTTCACCAGTTCTCACTGGTCCTTCTTAGGCTTTTCAAACTAATGATACTCATACACAAGCACCTTAAGGTGACTCCTCTAATGTGGATTTCCATCAATCCATCGATTTACTTACTCAATTAGTGGCATCTTAGTCTAGTCAGTCAGATTGTATTGGTTTTATTGCTTCTTCTTTTGAGGTCACTAGAGTTGGTCAATTCATGAGATTAAATCACCCAACCTTTACTGGCTCTAAGGTTGACGAGGATCCTCAAGGGTTTGTGGATGAGTTAGAGAAGATATTCAGTGTGATGTATGCTACCAATTTTAAGGGTGTAGAGTTTGTTGCATACTAGTTAAAATATATAGCTTATTAGTGGTATGAGAGGTGGGAGTAGTTGAGAGGTGATGATGTGGATCCATCTTTATGGGATGAGTTTTGGGGTGCCTTTTTTTATTATATCTTTCCTCAGAAGTTGAGGGAAGCTAAATCAAACAAGTTTGTAAATCTGAAGTAAGGCAAGATGAGTGTGAAAGAGTATACCCTAAAATGTCAATAGCTATATCGTTATGCTCCAAAGTTGGTGTCTTCTATGAGGGGAAGATGAGGAAATTTTCTCCTAGGTTTTCCCATGACTTAGTATTAGAGTGTAAGGCAACAATGTTAAATAATGACATGAACGTCTCTAGATTTATGGTCTATATACAACAAATGGATAATGAAAGAAAGAGACAGGAAGAGATTGGGGAAAGGCAGAGTAAGAAGTTTAGGTATCCAGAGAAAGGTACAAATCAACAAAATAGTAGAAAAGATAGTAGGCAGTAGAGCAAGAATAAGACATAGGGAAATTTTGGTTCATATTTTTTGACTAGTGCCCCTTATCCTAAGTTATCTAGTGATTAACGCTTTCAGGATAATAGTGGTTTTAAGGCACGGGGTACCAATCTCAAGCTAGTGGAGCTCAGTCAGCCCTATCTTATCCCCTTTATTAATTTTGTGGACAGATTCACCGTGGTCAGTATGATGATGGGATAAATTAGTGCTATAATTGTGTCCATCTTGATCATATGCAGTGACAATATTCGATAGCTAAATTTGCCATGGGATCTAATAAGGTCCTAGATGAAACTTCTTTAGCTCTTGTCCCAAAGGGTGCTACTTCTAGTACCGGCACTAGCCAAAATCATCTCTATGCACTTGCAACCCATTAGAAATCTAAGGCATCTCCTAATGTTGTCACTGATATGTTACAACTCTTCTCTTTGGATGTGTATTGCTTGCTTAATGTGGTCTCTACCCTTTCTAATGTGACCCCTTATATGGCTGTGCATTTTAGCTTTGGTCCCAAAAGTATTTCTGACCCATTTTCAGTGTTTACCCCGATGGGTGATTCTATTATGACTTGAAAAATCTATAAGGATTGTGTGGTGTCTATTCTTCATAAGAAGACTTTGATAGATCTGATAGAGTTAGATATGGTAGGTTTTGATGTGATCTTGGGGTTGGATTGGCTCCATTTATGTATGTGTCTCTAGATTATAGGACCCAAAGGTTAGTTTTCACTTTTTAAATGATTCGGTATGGAAGAGAGTTTCATAGTGCCAAAAAAGAGGTTTATCTCTTATCTTAGAGCTCAGAAATTAATTTTAAAAGAGAGTCTATATCATCTAGTTCGGGTTAAATACTCTAACTCTGAAAGTCCTTCATTGCAATCTATCCCTGTGGTTAGTAAGTTTCCTGAAGTGTTTCCTGATGATCTTCCTAGAATTTCTCCTGATATGGAGATAGACTTTAGGATTGATCTTCTGTCAGATACTAGTCCTATTTTTATTCCTCTTTATAGAATGGCTTTGTATGAATTGAAGGAGCTAAAGGATAAGTTAAAAGATCTCCTTGATAAGGGTTTCATACATCTTAGGGTTTCTCTATGGGGTGCTTATGTGCTTTTCGTGCGTAACAAAGATGGGTTTCTTTGAATGTGTATAGACTACCATCAGTTGAATAAGGTGATAGTGAAGAATAAATACCGTATTCCTAGGATTGATGATCTTTTTTACCAGATTCAGGGTGCTAGATGTTTCTCTAAGATTGATCTTCATTCGGGATATCATCAGTTGAACATTAGGGAGGTTGAGATTCCTAAGCCTATTTTTTAAACCTGATATAGTCATTATGAGTTTTTGGTTATATCATTTGGGTTGACTAATGCTTCAACTGTATTTATGGATCTTATGAATTGGGTTTTTAGGTAGTTTTTGGACTTATTTGTGATAGTTTTCATTGATGACATCTTAGTGTATTCTAAGAATGAGAGGGATCATACCAATCACATCTGAATTGTATTATAGACTCTTATGGATCAAAAGTTATATGCTAAATTTTCTAAGTGTGACTTTTGGTTGAATGTTGTGACTTTTCATGGTCAAGTTGTTTCTAGTTAGGGGATCAAGGTGGATCCACAGAATGTTGAGGTAATTAAAAAATGGCCTAGACCCACGACTCCGATTGACATTAGTAGCTTCTTGGGCTTGGCCAGGTATTATAGGAGGTTTGTGAAGAGTTTCTCATCTATTGCTACTCTATTGGCTAGATTGACTCAAAATAAGGTTAAGTTTTTGTAGTTCGATGTTTGTGAGGGTAGCTTTGAGAATTTAAGGGATAAGATGACTTATGCACCAGTTTTTACCTTGCCCGAGGGTACTGATGATTTTGTTATGTTTTGTGACACATCCTAGGTGGAACTAGGTCGTGTATTGATGCAGCATAGTAAGGTGGTGGCCTACTCTTCTAGGCAGTCTAAGGTTCATGAGAAGAACTATCCGACTCATGATCTAGAGTTGGAGGCTGTGATTTTGCTTTGAAAATTTGGCACCATTATCTATATGGGGTACATGTGGACATGTATTTGGATCATAAGATCTTGCAGTATGTATTTACTCAGAAGGAGTTTAATCTTAATCATAAGCGGTGACTAAAGTTACTAAAGGATTATGATATGAGTCTTCACTACCATCCAAGTGAAGTTAATATTGTTATTGATGCTCTTAGCAGGTTATCTATAGGGAGCTTATCACATGTTGATAAGGATAAAAAAGTATTAATGAAGGACATTCATAGATTGTCTAACTTGGGAGTTTGTTTTTTAGACTCTAAGGAAGGAGGAATTATTATTCAGGAAGTGATCAAATCATCTCTTGGTGCTGAGTTGAAGAAAAAGCAGGCTTTGGATTCTATTCTTATACAGATTAAGGATGGGGTGGGACAACAAAAGGTTATGTCCTTTGAGATTGGTGGATATGGTATTTTGAGGTACCAAGGTATGTTGTTTGCTCCCAATGTTAATTGGTTGTGGGAAAGGATTCTGACTGAGGCTCATGAGTCCTGATACATAGTTCATCTAGGTTCTATTAAGATGTACCATGACATTAAGAAGATCTATTGGTGGAGCAATATAAAGAAGGATGTAGCAAATTTTATTGCTAAGTGTATGGTCTGTCAGCAAGTTAAGGTTACGTACCTGAGGCATAGTAGCATGTCTTAAGAGATAGAGTTACCTATATGGAAGTGGTAAATGATCAATATGGATTTCATTACGACACTTTCACGGTATTATCATTATGATTTGATCTGGGTCATTGTGGATAGGATGACTAACTCCCTTCACTTCTTGTACGTGAGGACTAACTACTCAAGAGAGGATTATGCAAAGTTGTTCATTTAGAAGATTGTGAAGTTGCATGGTGCACCAGTGCCCAAAATTTCAAACCAAGGTAAGTAGTTTTCATCTCACTTCTGTTGCTTGTTTTAGAAAGGTTTAGGTACACAGGTAAACCTTATCACCCCTTTTCACCCTCAAACAGATGGACAAGCTGAGCATACTATTCAAACCTTGGAGAATATGCTAAGGGCCAATGTGATTAATTTTAAGGTAAATTGGGTTGACCATTTTTCTCTTATTTAAATTATGTATAATAATAGTTATCATTCAAGCATTCAGATGGCTCTTTTTGAGGCTCTTTATGGTGGGAGGTGTAGGTCTCCTATTAGATGGTTTGAGGTTAGTAAGACTAGGTTGTTTGTTCCTAACTTGGTTCACCAAACCATGGAGAAGGTTAAAGTGATCAGGGAAAGACTTAAGACTACTCAAAGTCATCGAAAGTCTTATATGGATGCGAGGCAAAAAAAGTTAGAGTTCTAAGTACATGATTGGGTGTTCTTGAAGGTGTGTCCTATGAAAGGAGTCATGAGATTTGGGAAGAGGGGTAAACTTAGTCCTCATTGCATTGGTCCATATCATATTTTGAGGAGAATTAGGAATATTTCTTATGAGTTGGTTGCCTTTGAGTTTGGGTTCTATACATCGTGCGTTTCATGTGCCCATGCAGAAAAAGTATGTGGGTGATCCTTTCTTGAGAGTGACTATGGAGCATATTGGCATTATAAATTCCTTTTCTTATGGGGAAGTCTCGATTGACATATTACATAAGCAAGTTCGCAAGTGGAGGACCAAGGATGTAGGTTTGGTGAAGGTCTTTTAGAGGAACCAAAAGGTAGAGGAGGCTGCATGGGAAGTTGAGGAAAATATAAAGGCTAAATACAAGTTCTAGTTCATCGAGTTGGATTAAACCTTTTAAGGTTTGAGTTTCATTCTCCTATTGTTATTTTTTGAGGTTGTCATTTGATTCTGGTGCATTCTTGCTATTCTCGTGCTAAAAGTATCCTAACTTGTCATTCAGGGAAGAATGATCCTAAAGAGGGATAATGTAAGACCCTTAAAATTTCCATCATTTTATTTTTGACCTTCTCGTGTTCAAAATATCTATATTTCACTTGAATCATGTTTAGGGATGTTAAAAGGGTGTTCAGGGAAGGCTTTGGAATTTTGCAAAAAGTGTTTGGGCTAATTTTGGAACATCGAGGCAGTGAGACTCTGCATTTTTGCCATGTCACGAAGGTTACCCTATGCGATATTGGCATGGCACGGATGATAACCTCTACGATATTGGCTTGCCACGCCAAGGCAAAATTTTTTTACGGTTTTGTTTATTCACTTGGGGTAAGGTTCTTTTGGGTATTTTCACTCTTGGATGACCCTTAAATATAAAATAGGCTTATTTCTTTTCGTTTTCAAAAATCAAATTTCTCCCTTTCACTCTCAAACTCAAAACCCCCGAGCTTCAAGCTTCAAATTGATTACAAATACTTGTGTGTTTCATGTATGTATCTCTTCCCTAAATTGATCTTATACAAAAACATGTGTGTAATTGTTATCCATGTTGTTTAATTGTTCATTTTTGTATATGGATTGAGGGATGTGGAATATTTATTACATGAATTGAATCCCCATGGTTTTGAATTGACTGTTTATGATTTATTCTCATGATTAGGAACTAAATGAATGCATGGGTGTGGGAATTGGAATGGGGAACATAGGTTTCCCAAATTTGATGGTTTAATGGTTTGGAATTGGCTTTAACCTCAGACAAACTTGTGAAATTGGTGAGGAACATTGTTTTAACCAAATTTGTTTGTTTAATGGTTTGGAATTAGATTAACCTCAAACCAACTTATGAAATTGGTTTAAAACATGGATATATGCATGAATTACTTCACTTTTGAAACCTTGCATTGCATAAAAGGTTAATGGAATATAAATGATTTTGAAAGGTCTCAAAGTCCATGGATTGATCTTTAATTAGAGATTAGGAGTCAAATGGGGGTTGTTGATTCCCCCAACTTAGATCGGTAGAAGGAGGTCATGGATTCCCCTATCTTACACTGATTAGCTTGTAAGCCTAATTGGTATGACGATACCAAACTGTTAATGCCTTGATAAATGACTCCTTGGGTAAATGGATTGGTCTATGTGCAAGTATTTTAATTGGGCTTAAAAAGGGTTTTGTTGCTCACTGTGGAAGGTTGAGGTCCCGGGGGGATAGATACTGGAAACCACGTTTACCAACTGGGGGTCTTCGTGACCGTTTACATAGTTCACACTTGATATATATTTACCTTGGATTGGCGTGGGGTTGTGGATTCCCTTGCCTTTCCTTGGACTTCTCTGGTTTGTGCGGCTAATACACACTGGGGGCCTTCCGGTGGAGGGAGCAGGACCCATATAGCCCGTGGGTGTCTTTAGAATGGTAAGCTATATGATCCTAGTTAATGATTTTAAAATCTCATGCTTAAACCTCGTTCCTTATCCCAACATCTTATTTACATATGTATATATGAATGTGTGCATATGGTTTCGAAGTAATTTTAGACATGGCGTCATGTTATCATATTTCCTGAGTTACATGCTAATGCTCACCCCGCTAATCATCCTCGAACACTACATTGTTTCATGATGTAGGGTCTGAAGACACATTTTTTACCCCTGTGCAGCCTTAGGTGGATTAGCATATTCGTCGAATAGCTATGAAGTGGTGAGACTCCATCATTTGAAAGTCCTTATCAGTTCCATATTCTTTTATTTTGACTAATAATTTTGGATTCTTTTGGTCATGGTCGGGGAAATGTACCGACTTAGTTACTATTCTAGTTTTAGAGGCTATTGTTGAAAGATATGGGTTGGTTGGTCATTGTTTTGACACTTGGTTTCTTTGAGTCATTTATCCATCTTCTTACTACTATTTATTGTATTCCTCATTATTATTATGTTATTACTATTATTGTGCTCTTGAGCTTGGGTTAAGGGGGTGGTCTCCAGTCCATGGTGGACCCTGGTTTGGGCCATGACAAAGAAATAACTAGTACAAGTCGAAGTCAAAATACATAAGATGTCCAAAAAGGAATAACTCTGTCTCTGGATAAAAATAAATACGTAGTATAGATATGAGAATGTCACGATCCAACTTCTCAGGTCTTGATGGCGCCTACCATAACCCACCAGTAGGCAAGCCAACCCGTAGTTCGGAATGGCTGGTAATGGACTACTCAATAATATAAGGAAAAAAATGCGGAATATATAAAATAAACATCAATATATAGAAGAATCCCAAAACCTGGGGTATCAGTACAAGAGCTTTTAATATAAAAAGAGTATAAAAGTGAAATTTCAAGAGAAATACAATGATACAACTTAGCTCTGAATACAACTTAGAGACTAGTCTAATACATAAGAGAGAGAGAGAGAGATAAGTAATGCTCCAAACGTCAGGAACTCACTCTAAGTCTCTAAACTAGGGCTACACCACGCGATGCACACATCAATGGCGATAACCCATACTATGATCTGCAGGCTGCAGAAATATAGTATGAGTACCAAACTAATGGTACTCATTAGGCTGCTACCAACTGAGATCCAAAGATAAAGAAGATATATACAACATATAAACAGAATAAAAACTACACCCAAGAGTTCAGAAATCATATGGCAAGTCAATGAGATAATAAGGAACAACAATCTTGTTCATGTCCAAGAGTCTAACATGATAAAACTAAGGAAGTATCAAGGTGAACTATCATATTCTAGCTACATTCAATATATGCCAATGCTATACTGTATATCCCAGGTCAATATACGATAAAGAGCGAAAGAAAAATATAGATATTAATATACAACGCAAAGAAATGACTATCAACATTAACAACGAAGGAAGGGATATACGGAAGAATCATAGCTTCATATAGCTAGATATATCTATATATAGGTATATATACATATAAACATGAGGTCATCTCAAAGCATAACCTATATCATCATATTCTCATTTTGAGACCTCATTATAATAGAATCAGGATTTAAATACTATCATACTCGAGGTTTCTAATCCAGATGGCTAGACATGAAATAATCATGCATAATAATGCAATCATAAGATCAGAGAGGCCAAAGACATACCTCAAATCCTAATACCGCATCAAAAACCAATCTGTCATAAGCTAGGCATAATAATGATCATAATAATAATAACAACAATATCAATAACAGCATGAATAACCGGCTACTTCGAAAAACCAAATACCTAGCCAATCCTATGTGTACCCCTACCGCACCAAGCTCAGAAGTTCCAATCAACATACAATAACACAAGGCATATTTTTCACCCATATCTATGCAACCATTCCATACCGGCTGTGTAACGCTCCAAATTTGGTACCCAAAATACTACACGATACTCATGACCCCGAAGGACCACAAGCTAACCCATTACTAATATCTGTACCTGAACACTGCATAATATATTGTATAAATGCAGAAATAAAGGTTGTAAGGCTATAAGGTTCAAAACTGTAACATAAATGATAAAACATAACATATGAATGGGGTATGAAATACCCAAAACAATAGAAATAAATTGTGTGAACATATTGTAGTCTGAAAAGCCTCTAACTAACTGTACTGTCTGAATAGGGAGTTGATGGGATATGTCCCCAACTAACTCCAACCACTAAAATAAATTAGTTAATGAGATAATAAAGTAATGGTCATGTCCTAAAAGAATGAGGACTCACTGCTAACTCTAACTGCTGAGACTGGAATGCTACTAATACTCTGGAGCTCGTGCTTCTGAACCTATGGTATAAAACACCATAGCGTAAATGTGTCAGTACGTTTGAATGAACCAGTATGCATGTGAGGTAGGCTGAATACAAAGGGTTCACATGCATGAACTATACTAACTAACTGAATAACATGAGCATGAGAATACATGCATGAATACATAATAAATGTAACTGAGTTCGTGATAACATGAGATACTAATAACTATATAACTGAAATATCTAATACTGAACAACTATATCTGATAGTCTAGGTTCTGATGGAACTACCTGAGTTTCATACTATTTTGAGTTGACTATATCTGACAGTTCTGAATACTGTAGAACTATCTGAGTTTTATTTCTGAGACTGAATGACTGTATCTAATAGTCTTGATTCTGTACTAAAATTAAGGGAAGTATTCATCTAACCAACATGCCCCAAATAATGCATTACAGCTTAGTTGGGGTCCAATCTGTAACCCCAATTAGAAGGATGTCAATACCGCGCCACTGGTTAGGACCATCAGTGAGTAACCCTTATATAATAGGTAAATCTATTGAGAATGGTGGGAACCCTTATATAATAGGTTAATCCATCTCATCTACCCTCATATAACAGGCTATGATATCTCAACCTACGTGGGCTACGTAGTTTTAGAATGCAAGGATTACTTCTAAGAATCACACCCTCATATAACAGGTGGGTTCCCATCCTTGTGTTCACTCAGTGTTAATCTATACTCCTATCTGAATAGACAATGAACATGATTAACTAAACTGACTGGACTGAGTTAACTGAGTTTTGTAGACTGATGCAATACTACTAAGATTATTGAGTTTTCCTGAGTCATGAAACTGACTGAATTTTATGGATCATGGCTTTACTAAGAGTATCTTGAAAATATGACACTGATTCTAGGCACACGGCTAAATTTTTAGGTATAAGTACCCCCAGGACTCGATAGAAGGAAACAGACAAAGCATGACTTTCTTGAATACATGACCAACATCACAATCCATAATACAATAAGTGGGAATTTCATGAAGTACAAGATCTAAAGCACCACAATGGATACACATCTATCTATAATTCATTGACTAAGACATTTCATCAAACACTAGACATGCATAAACTTGTACATAAATGGGGATTTCATATTATCATACTAGTATGACACTTTTCCTTCACATAGGCATTTAATCGAACACATGAGGAGTATTCTTTGGTTATACAATCATCAATACATCTAATAATCATGGATATATCAATCAATGTGTAAATTTAAGGGTTGATCATGATTATTATGCAAATACCCACATACTAGGTTCAATCAATGGAATATGTAATTTTAAACATGAATCAAAACCCCACAATATCATGAACATGAATTTCAATTCAATTTAAATCATGAACATTCATAAATACACAAATCTTGGATTTTGAAAAGAGATTCTTGAGCTTCATGGGTGAAAGGACCCACGAATCAACATATGACATACCTTGATTGTGAGTTTCTTGAAGTTCTTGGACTTGAAGAACTTGGAATCTCTTAGTTTCTTGAAGAAGGGTTTGGATCTTGTTCTTGGAGATTATATTTGAGAGAAAACCCTAATTTGATGTTATATATTGATAATGAAGTTATGGGCTATGGTCTGGTATAATTAGGGGTTAAAATGGGTGGAAAAAGACCCAAATACCCTTTTAAAAATAGCTTAGAATTTGTTGAATGGGGTATGCGATGGCTCATGAGATGGTCCATCATTGACTTGACGGTCCATCATTCTGACCATCATACCTGGGCCAGAATAGGGACTCAGTGCCTTAGTAACAACGGCTTAGGCGATGGTCCATTGCAAGTTCGACGGTCTGTCAACCTGTACGTCGTACCTTAGCCAGAAGACTGACTTACTGCCTTAGCTGTGATGGTCTAGGTAATGGTCCGTTGCTAGATTGATGGTCCATCAACCTGCCCGTCGCATCTGGGCGGTTCTGATAGCTCTCGATAAAATGTCCATAACTTTTTACTCTGATACCGAATTTGGACGAAATTGGTATAGTTGGAAAGCTAATTCAATTCTCCACTCAACAAAAAGTGAAAAACTTAAAAATTCCACATTTACACAAATAGATTTATCTTTCAATGTAAGATTCTAACATTCTTGGGATGATTTTAAGCTAGGTAGAAGTATGGGATATTACAATATCTCCCCCTTGAGGATATTCATCTTCGAATGAGACTGAGTGAGAGAGGAGAAGATAAACTGACGCACATACTAAACATGAACAACTGGAACATAATCTCATGACTGACATGACTGATAACTGAATATATCATACCTAACATGCATAGCTGATGCATGTGTAACTGATTCATAAATGCATGACTGAGTGTTTTGATGAACTAAGGTTCTCACAATGAGAATGCATGTCTGATGCATGATTAAATAACTGAACTGACATATGAATGAATGACTGGATAAGTAATGGAATTTCTTACCAAGTTGTAATGGAATTCTGAATATGAAATGGATACCAAGCTTGTCATTAGAACCTGAACATGAAACTGAAAAACTTAAGGAGAACTGTTACCTTGAGCTAGACCTGAGTCAGTGAAGAAGGGGTGAGGATACTTGGTTTGCATATCTTCTTCTGTTTCCCAAGTAGCTCCCTCAATAGACAGATTCTGTCAAAGAACTTTGACTAGAGGGACTTCTTTGTTCCTCAGTTTACGAGAGTGATAGTCTAGGATTTCAACTGGAATCTCTTCATAAGAGAGGCTGTTTGAACATCTATGCTTTGAATAGGAACTATGACTGTTGGGTCACCTATGCACTTCTTGAGCAAAGAGACATGGAAAACTGGATAAACTGAGGCTAGATTTGAAGGTAATTTGAGCTCATAAGCTACCTTGCCGAAGCGACTGAGAATCTTGAAGGGACTGACATATCGGGGACTGAGCTTTCTCTTCTTGCTGAATCTTTTCACTCCCTTCATGGGAGAGATCTTTAGATAGAAATAATCACTAATCTCGAACTCGAGATCCTTTCTGTGTATATCTGCATAAGACTTCTGTCATCTCTGAGCAGCCCAGAGACTTTCTCTAATCAACTAAACTTTCTCTAAAGTGTCGAATACTAAGTCAGGCCCTATAACTGAGGCCTTACTAAGTTTAAACCAATCGATTAGAGATTTGCATCTCCTACCATAGAGAGCTTCGAATGGAGCCATCCGAATACTGGAACGATAGATATTGTATGAAAACTCAATCAAAGGCAAGTGTTCATCCCAACTATGCTTAAAATCAATTACACATGCCCTTAGCATATCTTCTAAAGTCTGAATGGTCTTTTCTGCTTGACCATCTATCTGAAGATGAAAGATTGTACTGAGATGAACTTGGGTACCAAGACCCTTTTGGAATGCTTTCTAGAAATAAGAGGTGAACTGGGTACCTCTATCTGACATAATAGAAAACGAAACACCATACAATCTGACCAACTCTCTGATGTAGAGTTTGGCTTAATATTCAGCTAAATAAGAGGTATAGACTGGAAGGGCATGAGATGATTTGGTCATTCTATCAACAATGACCCAAAATGAATCATGCTGGCGGCGAGTACGAGGTAAACCCATCACGAAGGCCATGTTCACTTCTTCCCACTTCCAAGTAGGAATACTAAACTCCTGCATAGACCCGCTTTGGTTTTTGATGCTCTATCTTAACCTGCTGATATGTAGAATACTTAGCCACAAACTCTGCAACATCTTTCTTCATCCCACTCTACTAATAGATTTCTTGAAAGTCGTGGTACATCTTTATGGCCCCTAGATAAATAGAGTAGTGCGTACCATGCGCTTTTGCAAGAATTCGATGCCTTAAGTTGTCAACACCTGAAACACACAGACAACCCTTACAATACAATACACTATCTCCCCCTTAGGAGAAAACCTCTACTTTCTGATCCTTGACTGACTCTTTCAACTTGACTAGACTGGGATCTCTATCTTGCTTTCTTTCACCTTGGAAACTAGAGATGATTCTGAACTACTCTGAACCTATATATCACCCTCCTCTGAATCGACTAAGCGAACGCCTATTCTGGCAAGCTGATGGATTTCCTGAGCTAACTTCTTCTTACTGTCCTCAACATGAGCAACACTACCCATAGACAATCTACTGAGAGTGTCGGCCACTACATTAGCCTTGCTCGGATGATAAAGGACACTCATGTCATAATCGTTCAAGAGCTCTAACCACTTTCGATAATGAAGATTGAGATCTTTCTAAGAAAAGGAATACTGAAGGCTCTTATGATCTGTGAACACATCCACATAAACTCCATATAGATAATGCCTCCAAATCTTTAAGGCAAATGCTACGGGTGCTAACTCAAGATCATGAGTAGGATAATTCTTCTCATGGGGTTTAAGTTGTCTAGAGGCGTAGGCTATGACCTTACCATGCTACATGAGGTCACAACCCAAACCTAATTTGGATGCATCATAATACACTACGAACCCATCTGGACCATCTAGAAAAGCAAAGTGGAACTGAGGTGAGTCGAGTCTTCAACTCCTAAAAACTCTTCTCGCAAGGATCTGACCACTGAAACTTGACTTTCTTCTGAGTCAATCTGGACATAGGGGATGCAATAAAAGAAAATCCCTCAACAAACCATCTATAATAGCTATCCGAACCCAAGAAACTCCTGATATCTGATAGAGAGACAGGTCTGGGCCAGTTTCTTTCTACTTCGGTCTTTTGAGGATTAACCCTAATGCCATCACCGAAAATGATATGACCAAGGAATACTACTGACCTTAGCCAAAATTTGCACTTACTGAATTTGGCAAACATCTAATGATCTCTAAGAGTCTGAAGTATGATTCTGAGATGGTCTGCATAATCATTCTCACTTTGGGAATAGACCAGAATATCATTTATGAAGACTATGACGAACATGTCCAAGTACTTCTTAAACACCCGATTCATCAAGTCCATGAAAGCTTCTGGGGCATTGGTAAGACCTAAGGACATAACTAAGAACTCAAAGTGACAATAGCGAGTATGAAAGGTTGTTTTCGAAATGTCATATTCTCTGACGCTAAGCTGATGATAGCCTGATCTAAGGTCTATCTTAGAGAAATAGTTGGTACCCTGAAGTTGGTCAAACAGGTCATCGATTTTAGGAAGAGGATAGTTGTTCTGAACCTTAAATTTATAGAGCTGACAATAATCAATGCACATTCTGAGAGAACCATCTTTCTTGCGCATGAATAAGATTGATGCACCCCATGGGGATACGCTGGGCTTGATAAATCCCTTAGCTAGGAGATCCTTCAACTGATCTTTTAATTCTCTGAGTTCCACTGGTGCCATTCTGTATGGACAAATAGATATAGACTGAGTATCTGGAAGAAGATCAATGCCGAAGTCTATTTCCCTATTGGAAGGAACTCTTGAAAGATCTTCGAGAAAGTCATCTGAATATTCATTCACGACTTGGACTGAATCAAGACTGGAAGTTTCAGAACTAGTGACTTTAACTCGAACAAGATGATGGACACATCCTTTAGATATCATTTTCCTTGCTCGAAGGTAGGAAACAAGCTGACCTCTAAAAGCTAAAGTGCTACCCCTCCACTCTAGGACAAGTTTATTCAGAAACTGGAACTGGACTATTGTATTTCTGCATTCGACTGTGGCATAGCAAGAATGAAGCCAATCTATATCGAGAATGACATAAAAATTTGTCATCTCTAATTCGACTAAATCTACTTAAGTGACTTTCCAAAATATCATAATTGGGCAGTTTTTATATACACGTCGGGCTATGATGGTTTTACCCACTGGGTAGAGATTGAAAAGGGCTCTTCTAAAATTTTGAAACTGGTTCCAAAATCATCTTCTATATAGGGAGTAACAAAAGACATAGAAGCTCCTGGATCTAGCAAAGAGTAAATATGCACATGAAATATCTGTAACATACAAGTAACCACATCAAGAGAATTTTCCTAATCTTACCGAGACTGGAGAGCATAAAGTCGATTTGGGTGTTGCCCACTAGTTATGCTGGAGGTGGAACCCTGCTAGTTTGGGCAACTGGACTGAGCTGAGAAATGGTTCTGCTGACCCTGAGGACTTGGCTGAGGACAGTCTCTGACTCTATGGCCTGACTTGCCCATCCAAAACAAATACCACTGCTAGCTCTGCAAATACCTGATGGTGCTTTCCACAAGTCTGGCAAAGAGGATAGGTGCGGGTACTGCTAACACATCCCTAAGACTTAGAACCTGGTGCTCTATCTCTATTACCATTCCTGAACTTAGGAGCTGGAGCACTAGATAAAGAAGGAGCTGGAACTGCTGACTTAGGACGAAACTGAGAACGGTTTTCTCCTTCTAATTTGGGCTGAGCAAAGTTGAAACTACCAGTCCTTGCTCTCTTATTCTGCTTCTCCCTCATCTTAATCTTTTGCTCTTCTATCTACTGAGCATGGGTCATAAGCCTGGCTATGTTCATGTCACTGTTCAACATCGCAGACCTACACTCATTGACTACACTATCATTCACCCCAGAAACAAAGTTACTCATCTTAGCCCTGCTATCTGCAACCATATAAGGAACGTATCTGGCTAATTGAGTAAACTTAAGAGAATACTCTTTCACTGTCATATTGCCATGCCTGAGGTTGATAAATTCTATCACCTTAGCTTCTCTCAGCTCTAGGGGAATGAATCTATCTAAGAATGCAGTAGCAAACTTCTCTCACTCAATAGGTCCTGCATCTACAGCCCTCTCTGACTTTCACTATTTGTACCAAGTGTGAGCAACATCCTGCAACTGATATACAGCTAGCTTTGTACTCTCACTAGAAGTAATCCCCATGATATCCCTATCCTTCTAAACATGATCAATAAATTCCTGAAGGTCCTCATCTAACTTAGACTCAAAAAAAGATGGAGGATTCATTCGGGTGAAGTCCCAAATCCTGGCTGCAGCTGAATTGGCTACTGGGTTGGCCGGAATGACAGCTTTTCATTTATTTTGAGTAGAGACTGACTGAGCAAGAGTTGTGAATATAGCTCTGAACTCTGCATGAGAGATATTTTTGCCCAAAGGTTCTTTGGGCTAAGGGGATGATTGATTCCCATTTCTTCTTTTAGGAGGCATATTCTGTAGAAGAAAGAAAGAAATGGATTAGACTGTAAGATTAGCTTGAGATTATACTCACTAGCACAACATGAATATAAAAGAAGGGAAACTGTTCCTAAAATATCTTATAGCCTTCTACACATAAATGTGGCGTGCAACACACCCATACACAAGACTCTACTAGATGTGACTTTCAGACTTCCTAGGATACTATTAAATCTTAGGCTCTGATGCCAAGATTGTAATGCCCTAAATCTGGTACCTGGAATGCTACATGATTCTCATGACCCTGAAGGACCACAAGCTAACCCATGACTAATATCTGTACCTGAACACTACATAATATACTATAAAAATATGGAAATAAAGGTTTTAAGGCCATAAGGTTCAAAACTGTAACATAACTGATAAAACATAACATATGGATGGGGTATGAAATAAACTGTCTGAACATACTATAGTTTGAAAAGCCTCTAACTAACTGTACTGTCTGAATAGGGGGTTGATGGGACATGTCCCCAACTAACTCCAACTATTGAAATAAATTAATTAATGAGATAATAAAGTAATGGCCATATCCTCGAAGGATGAGGACTCACTGCTATCTCTGACTGCTGAGATTGGAATGCTACTAATACTCTATAGGTCGTTCTTATGAACCTATGGTATAAAATATCATAGCGCAAATGCATTTGTACATTTGAATGTACTGGTATACATATGAGGTAGGCTGAATCCAAAGGGTTCACATGCATGAACTATACTAACTGACTGAATAACATGAGCGTGAGAATACATGCATGAATACATAATAATTGTAACTGAGTTCATGATAACATGATTATTGAATCAAAGTACTAATAACAGTATAACTAAAATAACTAATACTGAGCAACTGTATCTGACAGTCCAGGTTTTGATGGAACTAGTTGAGTTTTGTAATGTTCGAAGTTGACTATATCTGACAGTCCTCAATATTGTAGAACTATCTGAGTTCTATTATTGAGACTGAATGACTGTATCTGACAGTCCTAATTTCGTACTAAAACTATGGGAAGTAGTCATCTTACCGATAAGCCCCAAATAATACATTATAGCTGAGTTGGGGTCCAATCTGTAACCCTAATTAGAAGGGTGTCAACAACACACCACTGGTAAGGATAATCTCTGAGTAACCCTAATATAACAAATAATTCTAGTGAGAATGGTTGGAATCCTCATATAACAGGTTAAGCCACCTCATCTACCCTTATATAAAAGGATATGATGTCTCAACCTACGTTGTCTATGTAGTAAAGGAACGCAAGGATTTCTTTTAAGAATCACACCCTCATATAATAGGTGGGTTCCCATCCTTGTGTTCACTCAGTGCTAATTTCTACTCCTATCTGAATAGACACTGAACATGATTAACTAAACTGACCGGACTGATTTAACTAAGTTTCGTAGACTGATGGAATACTACTAGGATTACTGAGTTTTGCTGAGTCATGAGACTGACTGAATCCTATGGATCATGGCTTTACTAAGAGTATCTTGAAAATATGACACTGATTCTAGGCACACGGCTAAATTTTTAGGTATAAGTACCCCCAGGACTCGATAGAAGGAAACAGACAAAGCATGACTTTCTTGAATACATGACCAACATCACAATCCGTAATACAATAAGTGGGAGATTTCATGAAGTACAAGTTCTAAAGCACCACAATGGCTACACATCTATCCATAATTCATTGACTAAGACATTTCATCAAACACTGGACATGCATAAACTTGTACATAAATGGGGATTTCATATTATCATACTAGTATGGCACTTTTCCTTCACATAGGCATTTAATCGAACACATGAGGAGTATTCTTTGGTTATACAATCATAAACACATCTAATAATCATGGATACATCAATCAACGTGTAAATTTAAGGATTTATCATGATTATTATGCAAATACCCATATACTAGGGTCAATCATTGGAATATATAATTTTAAACATGAATCAAAACCCCACAACATCATAAACATAAATTTCAATTCAATTTAAATCATGAACATTCATATATACACAAATCTTGAATTTTGAAAAGAGATTCTTGAGCTTCATGGGTGAAAGGGACCCATGAATCAACATATGACATACCTTGATTGTGAGTTTCTTGAAATTCTTGGATTTGAAGAACTTAGAATCTCTTAGTTTCTTGAAGAAGGGTTTGGATCTTGTTCTTGGGGATTATGTTTGAGAGAAAATCCAAATTTGATGTTGTAGATGGATAATGAAGTTATTGGCTATGGTCTGGTATAATTAGGGGTTAAAACGGATGGAAAAATACCTAAATACCCTTTTAAAAATGGCTTAGAATTTGCTGAATGGGATCTGTGATGGTCCATCGCTGGCTCGACGGTTCGTCATTCAGACCGTCGCACCTGGGCCAGAATAGGGACTTACTGCCTTAGTAATGATGGCTTAGGCGATGGTCCATCGCAAGTTCGATGTTCTGTCAATCTATCCGTCGCACCTTAGCCAGAAGACTGACTTACTGCCTTAGCTGCAATGGTCTACGTGATGGTCCGTCGCTAGATCAATAGTCCATCAACCTGCCTATCGCACCTGGGCAGTTTTTACAGCTTTCGGTAAAACGTCCATAACTTTTTACTCCGATACTGGATTTGGACAAAATTGGTATCATTGGAAAGATAATTAAATTTCCCACTCAACAAAAAGTAAAAATCTTAAAAATTCCATGTGTACACAAATGGATTTATCTTTCAAGCTAAGTTTCTAACATTTTTGGGATGATTTCAAGCTAGGTAGAAGTACAGGGTATTACAGGCTGATAGACATAGGTGCATACTGGTGATAGGCAATGCATATGTAGGAATGAATGCAAAGTACATAATTAATATCACAAATCACCATAACTGTCCTCATCAGGACCATCACCATCGTAATTAACCTTTGTCCTTGTTGGGTATCAACATGTCATCAATATATCCTCCGGCCTTGTCGGGTATCAACATCATCACTACAGTATCCTCCGGTCTTGCAGGGTATCAATATCATTATAATAGTAATCTCCAGCCTTGCCGGTTATCAATATCATCACAATAGTATTCTCTGGCCTTGTCGGGTATCAATATCATCACAATAGTATCCTCCGGCCTTACCAGATATCAATGTCATCATAATAGTGTCCTCCAGCCTTGCCAAGTATCATTATCATCACAATAGTATCCTCCAACCTTGCCAGGTATCAATATCATCAAAATTACCATTATCGAATAAGATACACTAAAATACTCATAAACATACACATATCACTAGAGAATGTCTATCTAGTCAATACTACCAACTACTCGTTATTAGTTAACCAACACTTATTATAGTCGAATCACTAGTTCACTAATCATCTCATAACCTCTTGTTATTAGCCTAAACCTTATCCTTCACATAATCCTTACTCACGGGATAGCAACTAACCACTATTTTTTAACTAGCCAACATCAATCATCTAGTTAAGGTTTATCACTAGACCAAAACCTCCATTTATCTACCATCTATTATTATCAATTAATCATCTTATATTCATTAATAATTACTAGACAAGACCTTACTACTTATCACCTAACCATCTTTTATTAACTGACACCATTCATTAACTAATGATTATTAGCTACCATGTTTCAGTTAAGCAAGATTCATTAACTAATACCTTAGATTCCTAGCCATCAAGTGTTATAGTCCCCTAATAAACAACTAGTTACTACATAGCTTAACCGTCTAACAAGAAGAGCAGTAATAAGATCACATTTAAGCTATAATCACATTATTTATAATGGTAAATAATCATGAGCATACCAAATCTATACATGCCATCACCAGTATTTAATCATTGGAATAATAAGCATCATACCGCATCTTCCTCTATCCCATACCGAAGAGGTGTATACAAATATATACATATTCATATTCATAAACTGTAATCATATCATGTATAATGATAAATATTTCTCGACTATTCAATCAATATTATAACACGACTCTTGGTGCCTTAGGCCCATACACATATTTGGGACTCATATCAATAATCATATTTATAGGTCGTAGCATATCTCCAATCATCTCACGTATAAGAGGCATCTCACATATAGGAGGCATAACACCAATAAGTGGGTAATCATCTCTCACACAAGAGGCATCTCATATCTAGGAGGAATAATATAGATAGACATGTAATCATCTCTCACACAAGTGGTATCACACATCTAGGAGGCATAATATATATAGACATGTAATCGTCTATAGGATATCTTATGTCAATAGGTCATACATTATGACTACGAGGAATATAACTTCTCTAGGCTAATTTACATATCCAATAGGAACATCGTCTCTATAGGTCCAACAATCATGACTAAAGGAAATAGCAACTCTATAGGCTAATCATCAAGTCTAAGAGGAAATAGCATCACAATAGGCCAATCATTAAGTCTAAGAGAAAATAGCATCTCTATAGGCCAATCATCAAGTCTAAGAGAAAATAGAATCTCTATAGGACTCATAACGTATCTAGGAGTAATATCATCTGTAAATGCCCAATATTACTTCCACAAGGAGTATCATAACCATAACTCAAAAGCCACAATCTGGGAACATCAATACAAGTTACCAAGTTATGAAATAACGTTATTCTAAGGTTTAATAGCCTCATCTATGTCTAACATCCACACTAAGTCCATGAGACTTAACACAAGCTTAGGCCTAAGTGGGTCGAATAATCCCACTTCTAATCCACAATTTCCATAATTAGGCATACTATGCCCCAAACTAGGCTAAGGTATTTAGTTCATCTTTTAGATTGCAAGTAAGCCATATTCAAGCCTAAGATAGCAACTTCGACTAAAAATAAGGGTACTCATGTTAAATCTACCCAACTTACGGTTCAAGACTACCACACTAGCCCAATAAGGCTAAATATACAAATTATGCTTTAAAAGTTAAAACCATATTACAAACATAGAATTATGTCATATCCATGATATAACTAATCTAAACTAAAGATGGAAGGCAGTAGGATACAAAAGGATTATAAACATGCCATCTTACGGGTCCAAAACCCTTATCTAATCCCCAAACATCAATATATCAAGGCCAAGTTATCCTACTCATAATCAAGCCTAACACTCATATTCACATGCAACATATTTCACACATCATCTATGAAGAAAAGTAGATAGAAGCCTACCTCAAGGCCAAACCACAAAACCTCACTTCATGCACCACATGCTCATTTTCACTTTACAATCCTCAAAATGCCATCATACTATCAAAATCATAATCTACTCATCAATACAAGTCTAATGATACCCATATTGAACAATTGTGATTCGGGTCCAAAAAAATACCAAAAGCCCAAATGGGTCCCACATATGGACAATGAGTTTTCAAGACTAACCCAATGTTCACATATGAATAAGAAATCATAACCCTCAAAGAATGGGTGAAAACTAAGCATACTTTTGGCTAAAACCAAGCCCTAATCTAAATTGGGGTTTTAGGTCCAAACTAAGAAATTCAAACATGAATTCAAGAAATTCTTACCTTAATCGTGAAGATAATCATGATACAAAATGATAATTAAGCTACCAAGTCACCCCCCCCCCCCCATGACCAATTTTGAGTTATTACACTCATTTTGAGGTTTCTAGGCCTAAATGGTGAAGGGAAAATGCCCCAGACGCATCTTGGGGCCTTTATATAGGCCATACAGATACTCAAATATCACAATCATGGTCCTACAGGCTGCGATCGCACACTCTTGGCCGCGATCACAGTTGCACCAGATGACAACAAACTCAAAAATAAGCTTTTGACCCTCAAAACTCATACGGAATCCAAAGAACATGATCCAATAGTGAATTTTGAGTATAAACCATATTTCAAATCCATTGGAATCATCAAATCTTTAATCAAAGATCGTTTAGGCAAAAAGTGGGGCCCATACCTATAGTTTCATCACTTTTTATAAAATTCAGTTAATAGTCCAAAATAATTCTGGGAGCCTTGGGACCGGACCCAAGTGTCTCCCTAGCCTAAAATCAACATTTCAGATGTAATGGAGGAGTCAGATTTTGTCAGTTCATCCAAATATGGGTCCCACACCTATTCTTTCCAATTTTTAACTTTTTGATTAATAGGTTAAAATGAGCTCGGGTGCATTGGGACCCGAACCAAAGGTCTAGCTAGACTAAAATAATATTTTGGATATTTTGGCGAAGGTCAAATTTGCATCTAAGATCATTTCACTAAAGTTTTCACCTGATGGCCATTTGGAATCAGCGAAGACCTTAAAATAAGGAATTGGCTCTAAAAACAAAATAAATTGCCTGATAACCAAACCATCAGTCCCAGCAAGTTATAAATGACTTGGGGTAGCTATGGAGAAGCTCAAATGGTAAAAGTAGGCATAAATATAGAAAAGAATTTAAAATATCATTACAGAAAAGGTAGTAGACAACTCCAGATGCAAAGATAAACTGCTACCTCAAAATAGCCTCTAATTATCGCATGATATCAACTGTCGTGAGGTGCACTCGAACCTAGTTCTATACTGAATGGGCGTAGTAGAATTGAGTATTATGTCAGATACAATAATGCACACAAAAAACATAAGGTAAATAAAAATGTGATGATGAGGATAAGGATGATGATGATGTGATACAAGTGGTCATCACACAACCTCCATATACACCTCTGCTCCTAGGTAGGACCCATGGGGGGTTCCTTACATGCAGCTAGGTGTTGCATATTTGATGTCTTTCCTGATAGCAGATGTCGTATAAGTGACCCTATTGTCTCTTAACTGATGGTCATGTACACGACATAAATATCACGTAAGCGACGTTTTGCTGTATAACTAAAATGCTTATGTGACCATAATATCGCATAAGTAAGTGCACCAGCAGAGTAGTGCACCAACTGAGACTTGGAGAATTCTAAGTCTCCGCGGGTTCCTCAAGATTCATCTTGAATCCCGTGAATACAAATGAACTATGCTAAACTATCAAATTTTGATGATCCAAACTCAATGGAGATATCTGATTTTTGAAAAAATATCCTTTTCACAAAGTTGACCCTCGAATTCCCATTTCACAAGTTTCTAAACCAAGGGTCGAAATGATATAAATAAATCATAAAACTACACCAACCACATTACCAACCTAAAATCAATATTCCAAATCTGTTGGCATGTTCTATTTTGCCATCTAACACACTGCTCAATAAATATTGACCAAAGTCAACTATAAGTCTTTTTAAGCCACCAAATATCATACTTTTTCATAAATCACATGGAAATGTATTGAAAACCATGCCAATCACCTAAACACGCCAAAAATATCACAAAGTAGCCACAGAGAGTGGTAAAATAATTAAATCATACAAATTAGATATTTCACATAAAAAAATTAAATCGTTATAATAAGTTGAGGACACATATATGACAATGATCTATTTCATGTAATAATTTATTGAATTAATTAAATAAATAATTAATTGTTCAATAAATAATGCTACATCAAAACTTCATGGTTTATAGTACATCTTAAAAATGCCCCATGTATACTCATAATCATGCACCCACAATTCTAACACCCAAACCTTCTATATGCCTTTCAAAAGACTTCTGTGGTAACACTTTCATAAAAGGGTCTGTCAGTTTATTTTCTAATACAATCTTCATAACAACCACATCTCCTCTTTGCATTATGTCTTCAATCAAATGATATTTATGCTCAATGTATTTTGCCTTCTTATGGATTCTTAGTTCCTTTGAATTTGCAATCACACCACTATGGTCACAATAAATTATAAATGGCATTTTTATCGCAGTGACAACCGCCAAGTCTTTAAGAAGGTTTCTAAGACATACTCCCTTCTTAGTTGCCTCAGAGGCTACTACATATTTGGCTTTCATAGTGGACTCAGTCCTCCAAATAATAGTTACACCTCCAAAGTAAACATATTTTCAGAGGTTGACTTTCTAAATTCTGTGTCAGACTGGAAATTTGAGTTTGTATACCCTATAGGCACCAATTCATTCAAATAGAAAACTAGCATATAATCCCTAGTCCTTTTCAAGTACTTAATTGTATGCTTAACTATTGTCTAGTGTTCTCTTTAAGGTTAGACTAAAATCTTCTAACCATGCCTACAGTAAAGTTGATATCAAGTCTAGTGAATAATATTGCATACATGAGTCTTTCCACTGCTGATGCATAAGGAACTGCCTTCATGTTTTCTATCTCTTCATCTATCCTAGTACATTGATCCTTAGATAAATAAATTGCATGTCTAAATGGAAGAAATTCCTCATTGGAATCATGCATGCTGAATTTGGTAAGAATTGTATCAATATAAAGATCTTGGGATAAGCCTAAAACCTTTTTCTTACGATCACGTAAAACCTTGATCCCAAAGAAGTGAGATGTTTTTCCCAAATCTTTCATATCAAAATTACTGGATAACTATTCCTTAACGAAATTCAACAAGCCCATGTTATATCCTATGAGCAAGATATCATCTACATATAATACTAGATACCCCACTTTGTCCTCATTCCACTTTGTTTACACACAAGACATTACTCAAATCCAAAAGTCTTAACCACATTGTCAAAACAAGTGTTCCATGCCCTAGAAGCTTACTTTAAACCATAAATGAATATCTTAAGCTTGCACAACATGTGTTATTTACCTTTTTCAATGAAACCATCTGGCTGCCGCATAAAAATGCCCTCATTAAAACTTTTATTAAGAAAAATATTCTTAACATTTATTTGACAAATCTCATAATCATAATGAGTAACAATGGATAGGACATTTCTAATATAATTTAGCATGGATATTGGCAAAAAGGTTTCCTCATAATTGATACTTTCTGTCTGAGTAAATCCTTTTATAACAAGCCTAGCTTTGTAAGTTTGCACTTTTTCATGTGCTCTTCTCTTTTTGTTATAGATTCACTTATATCCAATTAGTTTGAGTCCATATACGGGTATTTCTACAAGATCCTAGACTTTATTAGAGTACATGGACTCTATTTCTAATTTCATAGCAATAATTTATTTGTTTGCATCCTTATCTTATAGTGCTTCGTTGTAATTCACGGGCTCGGTATTCAACTATTCAGGGATTCTATCAAAAGGCTCTCCCAAGAGCATATACCAAGATGGTTTTCTTATCTCTCTCGCACTATGATGAGGCACTGTAGTTGTAAGGGTCGGCATAGAGGCAACTATACTATTATGATCTTGTGGTTGAACCATATCATTTACTAGATTTTGAGTCTCTATGTTATACTCATCACCTTGTAGTGTTGGGACATCAATGACTTATTCCTCTATTACACCCTCGCAACTTTGATGCAATGGATTCTGAGAACTTGCACTTGTGAAATTGTATGTCTATTAACATCTCTCCCATAACTAAAATGCAATGGTATGTTAACTCTGACATCTAAAGTTGCATTTGGTTTTTATTATTGTTAGTAGGTTGATTGATTACCTCTTTGCTTAATTTTTGTAAAACCAATTTACTTCTAGGAATGTGGTTTGTTATAAAATCCTTTTCTAGAAACATATCGTTGGTACTTACAAAGACCTATTTTCTATAGGATTGCAAAATAGACCATTTTTTGTTCCTTTAGGGTACCCAATAAAAACACATACTTCTGGTCTAGGTTTCAACTTTTCTGCCTTCCCTTTTAGCACATGTGTTGGACATCCACAAGTTTGAATATGTTTTATGCTAGGTTTATGCTCAGTCTAAGTTTTATGGGTGTCACAGGTACCGAATTGAAAGGAGCTAAGTTCAAAATATAGATTGTAGTTTCTAGTGCATAACCCCAAAATAAAGAAGGCAAATTAGAGCTACTCATCATAGATCTAACTATTTCTAAAAGAGTATTGTTTCTTCTTTTAGATACACCATTATATTGAGGAGTTCTTGGTTTAGAAATTTGAGATGTAATTTCTAGTCCTGATAAGTAACTAATAAACTTATTGGAGAGGTATGGACAACTATGGTCAGATCGTGGAGACTTGACACATTTTTCATGTCATTTCTCCATCTCTGTCTCAAATTCTTTGGATTTTTCAAACAATTCAAACTTTCAGCACAACAAATAAATGTATTCATATTTTGAGTAATCATCAACAAAAGTCAACAAATACTCATAACCACCTCTCGGTTAAACGTTCTTTGGACCACACAAATCAAAATGAATTAACCCTAAATTATCATTTGCTTTATTTTCTTTTGAGGGAAAGGGACTCTTAGTCAGTTTTCCTTTTAAATAGGATTCACATATTGGTAGTGCCTCCAAATTTAATGAACCTAAAGGTACATCCCTAACCAACCTTGAAATCCTATCTAGATTTATGTGACATAGACGTAAATATCATAAATAAGTCTCACTAAATTCAAAAGAACATTTTCTTTTACTTGAAAGGTTAACATTATTCAGGTCAGTGGTTTGTGCAGTTCAGAAGAGAAAATAATAATAAAAAGACCAAAAATCAATGTACCAGTAGAGATAAAATGTATATTATAGCTAATAACACAACCATTATCATAAAATTAACATCATAACCACATCTTAAAGCTCTAGAAACTGAAATCAAATTTCTTCTACAATAGGTGTATATAATGCTTTTTGAAAACTAAAACTACTCCATTACCGAATGAAATACCAATATTTCCTAATGCTCAAGCTGGAGCTGTTGAACCATCAGCCTAAAACATACTAACTTCACATCTATTCAGCTTGTGCATTTTTTGAAACCCCTGCAAAGTAGTGCAGATGTGATCGCTTGCTCCTGAATCTACACTCTAAGATGTGGTAGAAATAGTCGCTAAATACATTTCAATGACAAGTGAAAGTAAATCTATCTTGATTTTCTGCTTGGCTAGGAAAACTAGACAATGTGTCTTCTAATGGCCTAACATCTTACAATGAAAATAGTTGCTGTTAGGATTTTTTATGCCACCAGTTAGAGCTGTGACTTTCTTAGTATTGTGAGTCTTTTTCTTCTTGTTTCCATCTTTCGATTTAGAGGTAGAACTTTTCTCAATAAAATTATGACTCTCAAGTTTATTTTGACTTAAAATAGTGCTAAAGGTGGTAAAAGGAGACATATTGAATCTAGGATTGAAAAATATTATAATATATTAACAACACAGTCATATAAACATTGAACGATTAAATTCAAACTCATAATATACATATATATATTCATGCATCTCAAATAGCCAATCTATGGAATTGGAGAACTACTCATGTAATACACATATATAATGGCCGATTATTCACTCCATAAACTTTTATAGACCTAACTCATATGGATAGTATACGGTTATTTTAAGTGAAAACCTAATTCTAGTTACCTTGATCCAATCATATGCTACTCAATTTAGGAGAGTTAATACAGATTATTAAACTAGCGATTAAATATGTAATGACTTGTTCTAAATTCATCTGATCGGGAGGATGGCCTAAGCCAGCATGTAACGTAATACTTGATTACTATTTAATCGTGATAATCATGGGAATAACCTGTATCACCAAAATAATTTCTCTTCATTAATATATCTGGGAGTTCAATATATTACATTTTCTCCTTTTGGGTAAAAATCTTTAATATATCTTCTCATGTACACTTATTCAGGACAATTTATACATAATACATTGAGCTAATTTCAATGACTCAAATAAATAGACCACTTTAATAAATCCTATTTATTAATCATAATTCTCAATTTATGTATTTATATAATCTCATATGTAAATACCTTTAATAAATTTTAAATGACTTCACATAAATAATCAACTGCGATAGTAATTAGTTATCAATCATACCTTCATGATATGTTTTAAATAGAGCACGTATGATTGGAACCTGCAAATTGTTTACCACCCGTTGCCACCCCTTCTATATTCATCACTCTTGAATTAAATAAAACCTAGTTGGAGGAGAAATACAATTATGCCGCAGACATTCTCATGAAAATAATTCAGATTCTTTCCAAAAAAACTATGCATTTGTTTTTCTACAACCAGAGACCATTAAAAATGATTCTCTTTTATTTTTCAAAGTCAAACTTAACAAATTTAGTGGATTTCAAATAATGAACCCACATCATAAACTTGTAATGCCAAGTAATGCCAAACTGCACAAATTTTGTGGATTTGAAAAACTAACCCACATAAAAAACTTGTAATTTGATTGTTGACATGAAAAATATAATCATTAACTTTAAAAACAATCACGAGTCTTGGTGGCCTATCATCAACAACAAGGGAGATAATCTCCTCAACGCTCCAATTTCTAAGTTTCTTACGGCGAATCATGTATATGATTTTACATATATTTATATTATTGAAGTTATCTATTTAGATTCAAGTAAGTCTTGTGATGCCAATTGTTGAAAACAGGCATACGCAATAGAAGCAAATCGACAGGATCACTTACATGTAATATAGACAACCAACATAAATATGTAGTTCACACAAAGCGTGCTTAAAATTAATCACGAAATACCTCTTGAAGCATGAGCAGATGTCTTGAAGCAAGTCTGTTTATCTTGAAGCAAGTTCATCTTCGAATCTGCGGTCTTCTAAAGTGATTCCAAATTTACAACAAAACTCAATTGAATTTCTAGGCTAAGGGAATCTCTATTTATTGAGATACTATCCCAATCCAAGGAGAAAAGAAAAATGCACGTTTGTTTCTACTTGAACAAGGACAGGCGGTGACTTCTCCTTTCTCCAAAGAAATAGAATTTCGAGTTCTAGTTTCATATGGGCAGTGTAGGGACCACGGAATTAATTACTAAGGCTCCATATATGCAAATAATTCAAAATATTAATTTGAATTATTCTTACCATAATAAATTACAAATCACTCCACTTAAACTTTGTAATTGCACTTTTTTTTAATTTTGAAATTTCCCATTAAACACTTATGTGACTCCTCATGTTAAGATTACAGATACTAATCAATAATTTAAATTATTGATGAATTTAATATAATGATTAATTTTCTTTAGAGAAATGCATAACTTATTTAATATGTCGGATACATAAATCCACCGGCCTAGTTTACACGTGAAAACTTATAAGCTTCTCATAAAAGGTGTATCACCAATATCTATATCGAGACATGGATTCATCAACTAACTTATAGTTCCACCAGTATATACTATGAACATCCAATCTACCAAGAATATTGACCCATCTCAGAATCTTGCCTTTTAATAAATCAAAATGATAAATAATCTATACATATCATAATAGTTATATCGAGGTTGAAAATATATACATTTAATAATTTAGAGAATGTGTTTCATCAGTCAATCTAAAACAACTATCTCTACTCGATCCTATTCAATACATAAAATGCACTAGCACGAGAAGGTAGAATTATATCATTCTTTTAATCAAGATAAATTACATTTAGTCTCATTCTACAATCATTCTAATTGTTTGTTCAAATTTTCATCTACGATTGTAAACTAACACTTTATCTTATAAAAATTGATGATGTGATATTCTATGTATAAGCTAAACTCTATACACTAAATCATCTACTATATAAGTTGAGGAAATATATATGACAATGATCTATTTAATGTAACAATTTGTTGAACTAAATTGTATAAATAAATAATCATTCAATAAATAATACTACATTAAAATCGTATGGTTTATAGTATATCCTAAGAAACCTATACTACGAATATGATTTCTAACCATAGTCTACTACTCATAAACTATAACCTACCTCGACCAAAGATTTTTGAACTAGCAAATCACACCAAGGTTTCTCTTTCCTATCCTTTATGTCTCAGAATGTCAAATCATCTAGTAATCAAGCAATTAATCACTTACTCTTTGAATAAATACTTGGGAACTCAATCTACTAATTTGATCCTTATTCATGATCTATAACATTACCAGTCACGATTCAATTTCTCAGGTCATGATGGCACCTATCATAACCACTGCAGGTAAGGCAACTCATAGTCCAGAACAGCTAGTAGTGGGCTAATAAGAAAACCAAAAGTCAAAACAAAATAAAAATGAGAAGAAGACAAGAGCATAGTAAACATTCCCCATGACCTGGTGAGGTCAGTACAAGAGTTAATTATCAAACAAGAGTACAAGGTTAACACATAATATATAAGTAACCATCACTAAAATACAAAATAAATATTAGTCCATCAAAGGAAGGAGAGCGGGGAAAAATTTGAACACCAAGAACTTATATGGAATCTCTGATATATGGTAGCTTCACGCAATATACACATCGGTGATGAGAACTTGTACTATGATGTACAAAATACTGAAGTGTAGTATGAGTACCAAACATGAGGTACTCAGTAGGCATCGGTCAACTAATTCCCAAAGATAATACAGGTATAAAAAACATATAAAGTATAATATACATCACAGGTAATTATCTAAGAAATGAGACATAATAATACTAATGGACAAGTAAAGATAAACTATCATACCATACAAGTAATCCAGGACGAAGGTGCATTACCGTACATAACTAGTCAATATACAAATAAAGACTGAAAGAAGGTTATATAGTAGTAGTACGAGGAAAGAAGGGTATATACATTAAGAATAGATAAGAAAGAAGAGGGATGCATCATAATACTATATATCAAGGATTGAACACGAAGGCACTAACCTGAGGGAACAAGCCTAACATCTCGAGGATCATAACCAAATAGGGGAGCTAACTCTAGCATAATCAAAAGCCTCTAACTAAAATATGAATAATCATAAGGTAGTCTAACAATAATAAATCTTACCATGATAAGAAGTAACGGAACTCAGAAGCGTACCTACAACCTTGAATATTAATCCACAACTAGCCTTCTAAGAATAATACAATAATAGTCAAATAATAATATAACCGTCTATCAAGACAACTAATAACCTTACTAGGCTCTCATAAGCTCAGAAGGCATAAGAAAACACGCAACAAATAGCAACCTTAACTTGTACCTATACAAACCCCTATAAGACCGATAGATAGAAGCATCAAACAATTATACTATTGATTGGCAATGCATTTGAATGAACTATGGCAACGTAAACCAATACTATAATACCGATTGAATGCCAAAATGTACTAAGTATGTACACTTTCTTTGGCTCATAGGTTTGCAAGGCAGGACCTATGGATATCACCTTTTTCGATGCGCGGTCCCTAGACAGAGAAAACCCTAAGGGACTCAAGATATTCATATATACTATTAAGTCCTAAACCATGACTTTTAATAACTATCATAATCAATCTACTTCGTCCAATACTGAAGAGAAATAGGAGTATAAAGGGTTCTTGAATTCGAACATATGCTAAATAAATAAAATTTATAAATCAATTACCCAAGATTAAATTCAAGACTAAAATGGTAAAATAATGTAGAAAGGATCAAAATCTCCCTCGACTAGAATGAATAAATAATAGTAAAAGAGTGGATCAATAATGGACCAAAATCCACCTCGATCTAAGTTCCCAAAGTGGTAAGTTTAGTTTAAAAGCTTATAAGTCATTAATGAAGGTGACATGACTAATGCTTAAAGAATTAGTGTTAAAGTTAAAAAGTAAGAATAAATTTTTTTTTAAGAAAATGATAGTAAAATCAAGGTTTTAGTTGAAATCATGCCACTAATAAGCATAAATTCGTCTAAGTGTAGATATACCATCGCCAGTATCCAAGTAATACAACTGTAACATGTCTATAAACTAGAACTACATACTTTCAAAGGGTAGAGTACTAACCTAGTGTTCGACTGGTCTCCTAACTAAGACCTTGGGCTTAACAATGTACAATATACCACGATAACAACATTATAACCCAGAAAGATTAAGGAAAATATGACTATCAAGCTACTGGAAAGATTAATCGAGGGATATCACCAAATTACTAAGTGTCATAGTATGATTTCTACTAAGGGGTCCCTTAGATCAACCTAAGGTCAAACAAGTTTATAATCAGGCATACTAGAGTCCCATAACTATAGTAAGTATTCTAGGCTAAAACTCAATTTACAGCTCAAATCCAAATCCCCTAGATAGCTCAAATACTAGTATTGAGATACAGATGGTCATAAACCTATCCTATAACCCCTACCTAGCATAAATTTATACAATACACAATCTAATAAAGAAGAGTAGACCACAACCGAGCAGAAGTCTCTAACCGTCCATAAATTATTTGCCTTTACCACACGATCTTGGAATAATGACGTGCTATCAAAATAGTATACATTTTAATACAAGTAAAACAAGGTCAAAAATAGGCCCATGGGTCCCACAAATAAAATTCTAAAATTAAATCTGCCACAAGGTCTCTCAAAGAAAAAGAATTGTGTAATTAAAATTTTAGCATTATATGAGTCTCGATTGAGGCTTAAATCAGCTCCGAGTACTAAAGAATATAAAGGAGAAAATTAAGAATTTAATGGGGAATTGGGCTAAAAACTTATAAAGAAACTAATGGAAAATGATCACCTCAGCTTTACTTCTCCCCGGCTCCAATTTATAATTTCCACGGTTCTCGAGATACTAGATCCAAAATAGCATAAAAGGGTTTAGAAAGTTGGGAAAGAGGGAGTTATATACAGCCAGTGATGGCCGCTAAAGCGGTAGGGTGGGATCTAAAGAAACCCTGCCTTGGTTGGCCAACTATCCTAAAGTTGTTATTTGGTCGCTAAATCTATCATGGGTTCTTAAAGCATCTACGTCTAAAGCAGTCATTTAGCCGCTTAAGCAGTTAAACCATTAACTTAGGAACCATAATTTATAAAGTCCCAACAAACTTTGATCGGGTGCTCGAGATTCGTTCAGAACCCCGTGCGTGCAAATAATGTATGCTACCCTAATTTGATATTCCAAACTCAATGAAACTATCAAAATTTTCATTTGAGGTTGTTTTGCTAAAATGTGGGCCCCATACCCATTATTTCATTTTTTATCAAAAATCTACGTAATTGTTCAAAATGGATCTAGAATCCTCGGAACCCAAACTAAGAGTTCCCCAAGTCTAAAATCCATGTTCGAAGCTAACGGGTTTGTCAAAAATATCATTCTAAGGTTGTCTACTAGGAGTTTGGTCCAAAATCAATTTTTCAACTTCAAAAGATATAAATAGAGAAATGAGCTTAAAACCCAAACGAATTTCTCAAAAAAATAAATCAACGATCCCAGCAAGTGATAAATGAATTGTAACCACTGTGAAATGGCACAAAATGCAAAAAAATAAGTGGAAATAGAGAAAATAATCTGGACGGTCATTATATTATCCAAGGGTCAATTAGCCATAAAACAGTTCTATTATTATACTCAATCCATCTCCATTAATGAGGTTTTAAATATTTCTAAACAATTCTGTTGAAGCCCACTATAGCTGCCTGAATCCCTCTATAGCTATAGCTACCTATTCATCTATATTAGACTCAATTTTTTAGCACAGACAGTCTTTACAAATATGGTCATAAATTTTTACTCCATAAGTAATTAATAAATCATTAATGTCATTATAAAGAAGACTCAAAGATCTTTAATTTGGTGGGTATTGAGCCCCATTGCTCTTAATATTCTAGGAGAAATGAACATTTGAAGTCGAACCCAGTTTAAACTTAGATTGAAACTCAATTAGTAAGGACACTTCTAACTTAACTTTATGCTAGGTGTATTCTACAACCTTAATTCATATCTAATGTAGTTTTATACTAATGAATTGATCTTAACACCTATGATGAATGAGATTCTTATGCCTTGTTTGTAGATTTTTTTTTAGTGTGGGTTATTACAGTTCACCCACTTCTATCTCCACCTCTTTTGGTAATTCTTATACTAAATCAAATTGTATCTTTACCCTTGTACAACTAGGCCTATCCTCATTGGTTGTGGGAATTTCAAGATGAATCGGCTTTTTCACGGTTGATGTAAGTGAAAGCAACAATTCTTTATCAAGAAAAGTTGGCAATAAGTTATAAACTGTATCCAAGCCATTGCTTGTGTGATATCTTTATTTGGTTTGAATTTAGCATCATTAATGAGAGGTCTTATTTGATATGCTAGTCCATCTTTTGCCACAATATAAAAGATGTTCTTATACATCATGGTTACAATAGTCTTCCATAAGGTTAAATCACATTAAAATATGTTTATATCTTAGTAGAATAATTCTAAAATCTCCTTTAACCTTGCACTATTTTGGTATTTGGCTTCACAAGTCCTCCAACTTCGGTCACCAATTCAAAAACTTTCCTACTATTGCAAATTGTAAATCTTCTATTCATCTTTTGTACCTCTTCTTTTGTCCATGTAACACGAGGTATTTACATTATTGTAAGACACTAACTTAATAGTTACTAGATCAAAGCACAGCAACTTAAACAGTACGGAAGAGATATATATTAGAACATGTTAGAATTAAAATTAGATATAAAAAATTTACCTACAAAAATATTAAATTAATTATGCGAAGACCATTTAAAAATAGAGAAGCTTTTAGAAAAATTAAAGAATCTTTAATTAGTAATTATCCAGAATATATAAGTCTAAATAAAACAAAAGAAAATCCACAAAAATTAGCCTACTTAATTACATTAATATCTAGTATTGAATCAAAATTAATAACACATTTAAAATCTAGAAGAATGAAACATATACCACTTAATTATGATAAAATTAGATTTAGGTATCCACCGAGATATTATAAATATAAATGAATAAAATACAACGATATAAAGAATTAAAACAAATTATCTCTGAAAAACGTAAAGAATTAAAAATAAGAATAGAAAGACTACATTATAATATATTTGCCGGAGTTAGTAAAAATTCAATAGATACACAAAAAGATGAAATATTAAAATTAGAATCACAAATAGATAGTTTAGAATATGTATATCAACATGACCTATTCACAATAAAATGAATAAAGAAGAATTTATAATAGATGAAAAAATATATGAAAACTACGAAGGATCAAAAATAAAAATAGTATTTTCTAATCTAGGACGAAGATATAAGAAAATAGGTGAACATTTATATCTAATGCTAGAAAAAGAAGAATTAAAATTAGAAGATAAATTAACAGCAATGGTAAGAATAGAAAAAGAAAATGAAGAGATAGACAGGAAAAAAGAAATAGAAAAAATAAAACAACAAACTACGGAAGAAATACGAAAAATAGAAGAAACCAAAAATAGTAGAATTGCTGAATTAGAAAAAGAATTACAAATGTTAAAGGAACTGTATGAACAAAGACAAAAAGAAAAAGAAGAAAAAGATAGAGAACAGAAATTACTAAATGAGATAAATCAATTTAAGGAAAAATTAGAAATAAAAAATGAAGAATTAGAAATAAATAATATAGATATTGAAGAGACAGATAATTATGAGTCCGAAGATAGTGAAACATACACAGAAATATTAACAAATACAAAAAATTTAGAAATCAATGAAGAACAGAAAATTAATGAAGAAAACCTAGAAAATACCCACACAGAAATAAATACTCTTGATAAAAAAGAAAATGAAAATATAATACCTAAAACAACAGAAATAAGAAAACCCATATATTATAAGAATAAGTTTAAAAAATATAATGAACATGATAAATGGATACCAAAACAAATAGTGAATAAAAATTATAATTTTTTAGATCTAGACTGTGTAATAGATACAGAAAAAACAATACAATTATGGATAGGATATATGACGAAACAATTATTAGATAATAATATAAATATAACAGATGCACCGGAATATATAGAAAAAACACTAATAGGATCAGTAAAACTATGGTTTGTAAATCTAACCGAAAATAGTAAAAAAGTATTAAGAACTAATAAACCTATAGAAGGAACATCATCGACAACAACTAAACTAACACCTATAGAATTATTAAAAAAAATATGAAACAGCTATAAAAGATGAATTTGGTAGTACGACAACAATCGAAGAAGAACAAAATGAAGAAAAAGATACAAATAGAAATTTAATGTTAAAATTAGCAATATGTAAGATGTGTTATATAGATGAATATACTTGCGCATTTAAAGAATATTATTACAAAGGAGCATATAGTATAGAGGAAAGTAAAGAAATAAGAAAGTTATATTTTAATAAATTACCCGAGCCATTTAGTTCGAAAATAATAAAAAGTTGGGAAGAAGCAAAAATAGTAGATACGTTAGGAGCAAGAATAAAATATTTACAACAATGGTATAGAAACTTATGTGAAAAATATAGAGAAGAATTAAAAATGGAAAAAACATTAATAAGAAATTTAGC